>NC_086454.1:8554981-8854981 GCF_028390025.1 Pseudophryne corroboree | reverse complement strand
GATAGAAGACATGTGAGGATATGTGTGGACTGTACAGTGGGGATAGAAGATATGTGAGGATATGTGTGGACTGTACAGTGGGGATAGAAGATATTGAGGATATGTGTGGACTGTACAGTGGGGATGAAATTGGATAGGAAAGTTTATGAAGGTTATGTGGGTGGTTTTGCAATTTGACCCCCTGAGTGTATATTACAGTGAGTAAGGCTGTACCATCACATTGCTGCCAAATCAATCCTTCCTACTGATTAAGGACTGGGCTGTTCATTGTGTCTGGTCTTCCGCTGGTGTGTACATACGCTCTGCCACAGCACCGCCACATGTACACACATACAGTATTCCAACAATCCAAAGCACAAAACTGGCTCCAAAACTAAACTTATGCCAGTAGGCTAATGACCCAGCATAAGGCTTCGCTATGTGAGCAGTGCAGCTTATCACTGTACGTGTGATGTAAATTGTCCTGAGACCATGATCCTCACATCTTCCTATGGAGACCCAGTTACCACCGATAATGACAGGACTCTATGAGCCAACCCATATAGCAAAATTGCTTTTAACAGTGATAACTGCTGAAAACATGGATGATTTTTGAAAAAAACATAAAAACAGCTAAAATCACATAATTTGGGGGTAATTTTGCTCCTACGGTATTAATAACATCAATAACATTCACTTCCACTAATTTCCAGTCTATTCTGGACACCTCACACCTCACAATATTGTTTTTAGGCCAAAAGGTTGCACCGAGGTGGCTGTATGACCAAGCTAAGCGACACAAGTGTGCGGCACAAACACCTGGCCCATCTAGGAGTGGCACTGCAGTGTCAGACAGGAGGGCAGATATCAAAAAAAGGCCCCAAACAGCACATGATGCAAAGAAGAAAAAAAGGTGCACCGAGGTTGCTGTATGCCTAAGCAAAGCGACACAATTACCTGGCCCATCTAGTAGTGTCACGCAGTGGCTGAATGTCGAGAGTGGGCCGCAATTGTTCGGTCCACTGACAGCATCTCCAGCACGCTCCAGTCACTTTAACAAAAATCTGTCAATTGGTGGACTTATACGGAAGTACCCCAGGACTAATACAGCAGTACCCCTGGACTCATACGGCAGTGTCACACAGGATGGCACTTTTTAAAAACTAGGCCCCAAACAGCACCTCATGCAAAGATGTCGAAGAGGTGCAATGAGATAGCTGTATGACTAAGCCAAGCGACACAAACAATTCCCACTGGAATTATACGTCCAAATCACTGGAATTAATTGGCAAGATCACTGTAATTATACGTCCAAATCACTGGAATTAAATGGCAAAATCTCGCTATCGCCTGCCTAGTGAAGTGGAATCTAGATGGGATTTGTTACCGGGGACACAATACCTTCATCAATTGTCTAAATCCCACTGCCCTAATGGCGGATACCGGACGCACGTCTAACACCAACATAAGTGTCAAGGCCTCAGTTATGAGGGCTTCCATCGTCATGTGAAGCTGAACCACTAGTCATGAACATAGGCCAGGGCCTCAGCCGTTCTTTGCCACACCGTGTCGTAAATGGTATATTGGCAAGTTTACGTTTCTCCTCAGACGATTTAAATTTCTTGTTTTGGTTCTTTTTACTGAACTTTGGCTCTTTGGATTTGACATGCCCTCTACTATCACATTGGGCATCGGCCTTGGCAGACGACGTTGATGGTATTTCATCGTTTATGTCATGGCTAGTGGCAGCAGCTTCAGCACTAGGAGGACGTGGTTCTTCTTGATCTTTCCCTATTTTAGCCTCAAAATTTTTGTTCTCCATTATTTTTTGGGAGTTATATAAGACAATATGCGGCACAGGAATGACTGGAATTACTGATGACACAGGACACTACCACTGGTCTGATGCAGCCCAACACGTTGTTATAATTATTATACGGCAGCAGTGGATATATAGCAGCAGCGTATATCGTCACTGGAATGACTGATGAGACAGGACGCTACCACTGGTCTGCACAACACAGCACCACTTTATACAGCTACACTGGATATATGGCAGACGAGAACACCAACACTGTGACTGGCTGGACTGATGCAGCTCAATACACTGACTACACTGGACTGGACTGAGCAGCACAACACTCGCCACCCCACTTTCCGGCCCAACACACAGACACTGAACACTGAGGCCACGTCCTCTCTATACACTCTCCGAGACTGGAGTGAAAATGGCCACGACACGTGGCTCCTTATATGGAATCCAAATCCTGCGAGAATCCGACAGCGGGATGATCACGTTTTGCCGTGTTCGGGTTTCCGAGTCAGGCGGGAAAACCCGAGCTGAACTCGGATCCGGGCTTGGAAGGCAAAGTTCGGTAGGGTTTAGTTCTCTGAGAACCGAACCCGCTCATCTCTATGAAAAATATTCAGCCCCATGGTATATATTTGCTGGTCTGCATGTACCTCATTGGTGTGACCCTGTCCTCACTCACCTTTAGCTATGAGAGAATCCCCCCACCCCCCACCCCACAGCTCAGCCTCCGCGGCTGTGAGTCCATGCATCCAACTTGCATCTGCCTGGCACAGCTGCGTTTGCATACACTCATGGTATGTGCAGTGCAGAGTCACACCAGGAGATACAGGTGTGCATTCACCTCTATATCAGCCACACTGAGAGGGGTAACTCCAGCCCAACACTCAGAATGGGCCCGTTACAATGTGCATCGCTGGTCTCACAACTTGATCAGGAGCTACATGATTTCAAAGCAGAAAGAGACAAAATGAGCTGCATTTATCCAATTCCAAAGCCCTACGTTCCGTGCCAATCCGAGGCTTAACTTAAAATAATCAGGATTTGTTTGCCAAAAATTTGTACCCGAACTGAGCCAATTATTTTGTGCGCAGAGAAGAAGCTGATTAGCTTATAGTGAACTGCGATGGATTAGGAGGAAGTTACTTGTAAGCACTTTCAGCGATATATAAAGATGAAGTCAGTAATATTAAATCAGAGCACAAATACCAGTGTATTAGACCACAGCGTGGCTGCGCAGCACAGAGTACAGGGTAACTTATAAGGCTGTACTGATAGAGATGTATTTGTAAATGCATCATTTATTGCAGATGAAAATAACATTGCCACAATGTACCAGAGACCAGAAATGACATTTGTTATCTTTATACACTGCTCAAAAAAATAAAGGGAACACTAAAATAACACATCCTAGATCTGAATAAATGAAATATTCTTATTAAGTACTTTGTTCTTTACATAGTTGAATGTGCTGACAACAAAATCACATAAAAATTATCAATGGAAATCAAATTTATTAACCCATGGAGGTCTGGATTTGGAGTCACCCTCAAAATGAAAGTGGAAAAACACACTACAGGCTGATCCAACTTTGATGTAATGTCCTTAAAACAAGTCATAATGAGGCTCAGTAGTGTGTGTGGCCTCCACGTGCCTGTATGACCTCCCTACAATGCCTGGGCATGCTCCTAATTAGGTGGTGGATGGTCTCCTGAGGGATCTCCTCCCAGACCTGGACTAAAGCATCCGCCAACTCCTGGACAGTCTGTGGTGCAACGTGGCATTGGTGGATGGAGCGAGACATGATGTCCCAGATGTGCTCAATTGGATTCAGGTCTGGGGAACGGGCGGGCCAGTCCATAGCATCAATGCCTTTGTCTTGCAGGAACTGCTGACACATTCCAGCCACATGAGGTCTAGCATTGTCTTCCATTAGGAGGAACCCAGGGCCAACCGCACCAGCATATGGTCTCACAAGGGGTCTGAGGATCTCATCTCGGTACCTAATGGCAGTCAGGCTACCTCTGGCGAGCACATGGAGGGCTGTGCGGCCCCCCAAAGAAATGCCACCCCACACCATTATTGACCCACTGCTAAACCGGTCATGCTGGAGGATGTTGCAGGCAGCAGAACGTTCTCCTTGGCGTCTCCAGACTCTGTCACGTCTGTCACATGTGCTCAGTGAGAACCTGCTTTCATCTGTGAAGAGCACTGGGCGCCAGTGGCGAATTTGCCAATCTTGGTGTTCTCTGGCAAATGCCAAACGTCCTGCACGGTGTTGGGCTGTAAGCACAACCCCCACCTGTGGGCGTCGGGCCCTCATACCACCCTCATGGAGTCTGTTTCTGATCGTTTGAGTAGACACATGCACATTTGTGGCTTGCTGGAGGTCATTTTGCAGGGCTCTGGCAGTGCTCCTCCTGTTCCTCCTTGCACAAAGGCGGAGGTAGCGGTCCTGCTGCTGGGTTGTTGCCCTCCTACAGCCTCCTCCCCGTCTCCTGATGTACTGGCCAATCTCCTGGTAGCGCCTCCATACTCTGGACACTATGCTGACACTTGCAAACCTTCTTGCCACAGCTCGCATTGATGTGCCATCCTGGATGAGCTGCACTACCTGAGCCACTTGTGTGGGTTGTAGGGAGGTCATACAGGCACGTGGAGGCCACACACACTACTGAGCCTCATTTTGACTTGTTTTAAGGACATTACATCAAAGTTGGATCAGCCTGTAGTGTGTTTTTCCACTTTAATTTTGAGGGTGACTCCAAATCCAGTCCTCAATGGGTTAATAAATTTGATTTCCATTGATAATTTTTATGTGATTTTGTTGTCAGCACATTCATCTATGTAAAGAACAAAGTATTTAATAAGAATATTTCATTCATTCAGATCTAGGATGTGTTATTTTAGTGCTCCCTTTATTGTTTTGAGCAGTGTATTTACTTTCATTGGCAAATGTTAATGTGCTGCATTTTCTGCCTTCTTTGATGATGCAGCTCTTGGTATCTGGGTGTTACTAGCAGCCCCTGCAGTCCCCTTTGCTTTCCCCAATGTCAGCAGTGCTCAGAGGAGACAGATGCTGTGTCTGTGGTTGTCATGGCGATTAAGGAGTGTACAACCGTATGGGAAATAAATAACAGCATGATCAAAACCTTCACAAATTGCAAAACATCGCCAGCCCTTTGGAGGGTAATATATTGTGCTGTGTTTTGGGGGGTGTGATAGTAAATTGGCGGTAATGTTTGGTGATTGTTAGCTGGTTTAAAAAATGCCCAAAAAGGTTGTTTTGGGCCTAATTGCGTAGGAATAACAGTTGCAGATTGGAAGTTGGAACGTCTTCTGATTTGTACTGTTACAACTTCTAGCAACCCAGCGGGATGTCACACAGGGGATGCGGTCTCCATACCGGTGCCCTTGGGGCTGGCGGTCATATTTGCAGTTTCTCTTCATCTCTCATCCATGGTGGGAGAAGCGCGGGGTGGTGTAGCAGCAATATGCGTAACCGTGACCCCGCCACCCACATTACACTGCCTCTACTTGCGTTATTGTGCTACATAGGGTGGGGCCGCAATGAAATTATTTACAGCAAGGTACGTCTTCAAACCCGGTGACTGCGCACTGCACAGGAGATGTGGGTGGGACGCAGAAGGCTGGACTACTGCTAGCTATGGTCTACATGGTCAGCAGCCAGGGTGTTACTAGGAGCGTATAAGCGGGGCTGATGCTCAGTGCTGTCCGTGGCACCTGCATTTGGCTTGTAGTAGCCTGGAGAAGTGCTGCATGGCTGCCCAGAGCATCCTCAGGACGCCCCACTTCCTCCTGGTACTGATGGCCCGGTCCCCTCAATGTGAAGTCAGGATGTCACATGCTCAGGGGGCGATACAGAGCAGGAAATTGCCCCGCAGCATTCTGACACCATACCTACCACCCCCACCAGGTGACCTCATCCAGTGGCAGAAGCACCTCTTTTGTACATAAATCATAAATCTAAAAATTTGATTTCTATTTTTCTTAAAAAATAAAAATAAAACAAAAAGAGCAATCTGTTTATGTATTTACAGAAATAATAGGGCTGATCGTGTAAGGGGTGTACACGCCCACACTGCATTGGCCACACCTACACCACATGGTCACACCTCCTCCGCTACTTTCTACAAGCCCTTGATCATTTCAGCCCCAGGCCCGTGTGGGCCTTAATCAAGCCCTGTGCACAACTGGAAGTGATTTAGGGGCAGGGCCTTCTTTTTGTATGGGCTCAATGGGCAGTTGCCCAAGGGCCCCAGGAGTATAAGGGCCGTAGGCTGATAACTGAGGGCCCCCTTTTTCCAGGGGTACCAGATTTTTCAAAATCGGCCCTAGGGAACCGGAGATATCCAACTTCAAATCAGTGGTCCCTTTCTGAGCCTGCTAATTGCTCTTTCCAGCCAGATATCTCAGGTTCTGTCTGACTTATGGGTAAATTTACTAAGATGGGAGTTCTATTTGAGATAGGATGTTGCCCATAACAACCACTCAGATTCCATGTTTTATCTTCTAGAAGGTGCTAGATAAATGAGAAGTAATATCTGATTGGTTGCTATGGGCAACATCCCATCTTAAATAGAACCCCTATATTAGTAAATTTACCTCTTAGAGTTTTTCTTAGGTTAGACTCAATATAAAAAAAAAAAAACAACAACATAAATAAGGGGGAATTCTTATCTGACCACCATATGACAATATTTTTTAAAATTGTTGAAGTTATGAAACTACAACGAAATACCGGTCATTAAGGGGTTAATCTGATTTTTTTTTTTTACGACACAATAATAATTTAACAATAATTTCATTCATTCTTTTTTTTTAAATTTAGTTAAAATGTAGCAAATTGATAAACGACTAAAAAATAAGCAACCTTTTTTTTTTAAATTTTACATTTTTGCTGAATTTAGACCTTGGGTGATCAGATTCGCTCACTGCGAGCACTAATGAGATTAGAGGTTATTAGATTTGGATAATTACCCTATAGAGAAGTGGGGGTGGGGGTGAGGGTGACGGCCAGAGGTATCCTGAACCAGTATTACTGCAGAATAGAAGAAATCATTTCTGTTCCGCGGCGCCTGCACATTCTCTGACCCAACGCCAAGAAAGTTATTCTGACCAATGATCTGACATAAACAGGATATGACAGTCTGTCAGTTGCTCTGCCCGGCATAAGTGGAATTTGCCCAATCTTTATGTGTTTTAAGTAGAAACGTGACAAGTTCCGCCGACCTTCAAATCGCTACAGAAAATAGCTTCAATTGATTTCATGTTTCCGTGTGATCCTTAACCCCTTCCTGCCACGGGAGGTCCCTGATACATAATAAGTCAGGCTTGTTATGTGCAACATGGCTGAAGAATTTCAAAGCTTATAATTAGCAGCAAAATTGAGTGTCAGACAGTATTAGACGTGCAAAACTGCCTGCATACAATTTGCATCCGCTTACTATTAATGGGAAAGGCAGAACTTGCTCCGGTATTTCCATATGACACTTTTACTTGTATTTACAGCATACAGCAATCAGGGCGTCTCTAGAGGAGGGCAGTGGTGTCGAGAGAGGGGAGGGGGGGAGGGTACAAATGACCTGGGCCCAGGTCTGATGGAGGGGCCCAGCGAGGGCCCCAGGCTCCTCCCCCTTACATGACAGCAGCAGCTCTTCTCCTCAGCCCAGCACATGCTGTTGTGTGAGGGGCTGCAGTGTGGCTAGGGACAGTAGCGGCTCTTGCCACGGGCAAGCAGTACTTTTGCCCGGGGCGCCGCTGTGGCAAGAGCTGCTACTAACTAGGATGGCGGCAGCGGTGGGTTTGAAAAGGTCCTCTCCGCGAAGGGAATCTAGACGCGCAGTGAGGTAGCGTCTAGTTTCCCTTCGCGGAGAGGACCTTTCTGTGCAGCGCTATGGGAGAGACGTCATGACGTCTCTCCCATAGATCAGAGGAGCGGCGCAGGCGGCGGAGACAGAGTGCAGTGGTCGGGAACAGGAACGGGGCTGGTAAGTATTTTTTATACAACTAATGGGGGCACAGCTGCTGGGGGCACAACTACTGGGGCCACAACTAATGGGGGCACAGCTGCTGGGGGCACAACTACTGGGGCCACAACTAAAGGGGGCTCAGCTGCAGGGGCACAACTAATGGGGGCACAGATGCAGGGGGCACAACTAATGGGGGCACAGCTGCAGGGGCACACTAAGGGGGGCACAACTAATGGGGGCACAGCTAATGGGGGCACAGCTAATGGGGCACACTAAGGGGGGCACAACTACTGGGGCACAGCTGCAGGGGGCACAACTACTGGGGCCACAACTAATGGGGGCACAGCTGCAGGGGGCACAACTAATGGGGGCACAGCTGCAGGGGCACACTAAGGGGGGCACAACTAGAGGGGGCATAGCTACAGGGGGCACAACTACTGGGGCCACAACTAATGGGGGCACAGCTGCAGAGGGGCATAACAGCTGCAGGGGGCACAACACAACTACTGTGGGCACAGCTCTACAGGGTGCCCAACGCTACAGGGGACAAAACTACAGGGAGAAAAACTGACCACGCCCCTTTCCTGTGAAACCACGCCCCCAATTTTTATGTGCGTCTTCGCCGCGCACTAACCCTATTTTGCTGTCTCGGGGGGGGGGGGGGCGCCAAAGGAAACTTTCGCCCTGGGCGCTACAAGGTCTAGAACCGGCCCTGGCTAGGGAAGCACTTAAAATACCATTTTTTTCAGTATTTTTTTCAAAGGGTGCATGGCCACACCTCCTATGATTAAGCCACACCCCCTGAAATGTACCTGGGCCCAGCCAGGCTCTCTATTGCCCTGGAGGAGGGGGATCAGTAGCCGTCCTTATTGCTTGTGTATCTGGCGTGTAACTGCACTGCACGTGCTCCTGATCAGAGGGCCTGACTCATAAATGTAAGCACACCCTATGGTTTGAGTACAAATACGATCTCTGTGGGTCTACATAGGCGCAAGATCCGTTCTGCGCATGAGGAGGGAAGTTGCCCATCCATCGGGTTTACGTACAAATCTGAATTAGGTCCACAGTGTCCCTAGTTCACATTATGCCACATTACAGAGCCCCAGTTCATAGCATGTAACATTATAATGCCTTCCAGGTCATTTTATACCACATTACAATAAGCAGGTCCAGGGATGTAGCTGAAGGCAAGGCAAAAGTTTGTAAGGGCCCCCTATGTACAAGGGATGTAGCTGGAGGCAAGGCAAAAGTTTGTAAGGGCCCCCTATGTACAAGGGATGTAGCTGGAGGCAAGGCAAAAGTTTGTAAGGGCCCCCTATGTAAAAGGGATGTAGCTGGAGGTAAGGCAAAAGTTTGTAAGGGCCCCCTATGTACAAGGGATGTAGCTGGAGGCAAGGCAAAAGTTTGTAAGGGCCCCCTATGTACAAGGGATGTAGCTGGAGGTAAGGCAAAAGTTTGTAAGGGCCCCCTATGTACAAGGGATGTAGCTGGAGGCAAGGCAAAAGTTTGTACGGGCCCCCTATGTACAAGGGATGTAGCTGGAGGCAAGGCAAAAGTTGGTAAGGGCCCCCTATGTACCAGGGATGTAGCTGGAGGCAAGGCAAAAGTTTGTAAGGGTTTCCTATGTACAAGGGATGTAGCTGGAGGCAAGGCAAAAGTTTGTTAGGGACCCCTATGTACCAGGGATGTAGCTGGAGGCAAGGTAAAAGTTTGTAAGGGCCCCCTATGTACAAGGGATGTAGCTGGAGGCAAGGCAAAAGTTTGTACGGGCCCCCTATGTACAAGGGATGTAGCTGGAGGCAAGGCAAAAGTTGGTAAGGGCCCCCTATGTACCAGGGATGTAGCTGGAGGCAAGGCAAAAGTTTGTAAGGGTTTCCTATGTACAAGGGATGTAGCTGGAGGCAAGGCAAAAGTTTGTTAGGGACCCCTATGTACCAGGGATGTAGCTGGAGGCAAGGTAAAAGTTTGTAAGGGCCCCCTATGTACCAGGGATGTAGCTGGAGGCAAGGTAAAAGTTTGTAAGGGCCCCCTATGAACCAGCGATGTAGCTGGAGGCAAGGTAAAAGTTTGTAAGGGCCCCCTATGTACAAGGGATGTAGCTGGAGGCAAGGCAAAAGTTTGTAAGGGCCCCCTATGTAAAAGGGATGTAGCTGGAGGTAAGGCAAAAGTTTGTAAGGGCCCCCTATGTACAAGGGATGTAGCTGGAGGCAAGGCAAAAGTTTGTAAGGGCCCCCTATGTACAAGGGATGTAGCTGGAGGTAAGGCAAAAGTTTGTAAGGGCCCCCTATGTACAAGGGATGTAGCTGGAGGCAAGGCAAAAGTTTGTACGGGCCCCCTATGTACAAGGGATGTAGCTGGAGGCAAGGCAAAAGTTGGTAAGGGCCCCCTATGTACCAGGGATGTAGCTGGAGGCAAGGCAAAAGTTTGTAAGGGTTTCCTATGTACAAGGGATGTAGCTGGAGGCAAGGCAAAAGTTTGTTAGGGACCCCTATGTACCAGGGATGTAGCTGGAGGCAAGGTAAAAGTTTGTAAGGGCCCCCTATGTACCAGGGATGTAGCTGGAGGCAAGGTAAAAGTTTGTAAGGGCCCCCTATGAAGCAGCGATGTAGCTGGAGGCAAGGTAAAAGTTTGTAAGGGCCCCCTATGTACCAGGGATGTAGCTGGAGGCAAGGTAAAAGTTTGTAAGGGCCCCCTATGTACCAGGGATGTAGCCGGAGGCAAGGTAAAAGTTTGTAAGGGCCCCCTATGTACGAGGGATGTAGCCGGAGCCAAGGCAAAAGTTTGTAATGGCCCCCTATGTAACAGGGATGTAGCTGGAGGCAAGGCAAAAGTTTGTAAGGGCCCCCTATGTACCAGGGATGTAGCTGGAGGCAAGGTAAAAGTTTGTAAGGGCCCCCTATGAACCAGGGATGTAGCTGGAGGCAAGATAAAAGTTTGTAAGGGCCCCCTATGTACCAGGGATGCAGCTGGAGGCAAGGTAAAAGTTTGTAAGGGCCCCCTATGTACCAGGGATGTAGCCGGAGGCAAGGTAAAAGTTTGTAAGGGGCCCCTATGTACCAGGGATGTATTATGTGATCGGCCCATTGCAGCTGCAATCCTTATTGTAGCTACGCCCTTGATGTGGGTTTTGGGCATATCTCCGCTTGAGACGGAAGAGGCGATGAGGTATATCGGGGCCCTTTCATGGAGGAACAGTACATTGAGGTGTGTCAGCGTGACTGTGGACTTTGCAGAGCTGAGTGTAAGTGTAGAATGCTGGTTTTCCTGTGTCCCTGCGGATGTATGTATAGTATTACTGTGCAGCAATAAATAACTTCTTATTGATGAGAATAGCGCTGAAAAGAAATGATAATTGCCGGGTATAGGACCTGATCATTAATAAATATGCTCATTTGCATATGCTAATATTTTTATCCAGAATTGTGAAACAAATTTTTCCGTTTACTCTTTCGGGTTTTCAGCAACATCAAATGCATTAAATATACATAAAGGACGTGTCTTATTCTGCCGCATGGACCTGAGGATAAGTTACTTTCATTTTATTTTAAAGATCCTGACCCTGTGATTCATTACTCTCAGCGGTTTGTGCCCAGGTTTATAAATCTCCGCAGGACGTCTCCTATGACCTTTACCCACGGACGCTGAATTCTCTATGAGGCACCATGCACATTTGTTATAGTCCCAAGTCACAGTTTTAAGGATAACTCAGTTCAACAGTCAACCAATTTTCAAGGACACAGAGTTGTCGTAAAAGGATACATTCAATTTGCCGACTGTCGGGATCTCTACGGTAAGGATACCGATGCCGAAATCTCGACAGTCGACAATGACACCAGCTGGAATCCCGGTGTAACAGGACTATTCCCACTCGTAGGTATCCACGACACCCACAGCCTGGGAATAGATCTTGTGGCAAGCTTTGCGAGCCCCCGAGCCTGCAGCATGGCGAGCGCAGTCTTCCTTCCAACCCCAAAAGACGTATATCTACAAACAGCTATTCTACTGCTTTACGTCTGTTGTATAAGGCCATCAGCGGCATCAGGTTAATGTATATTCAGGCACAACACATGGAGGGCTGTAGCATGCAAGGTAGCCAGTGGCATGGCAAGAAATGTGGGTGATTTACAGCAAAATCTTGAATGGCCTCCATAGTTTCTAAAGAGGAACATTAAACCACCCTCCTGTGCTCCGAGATGATCTGCACTTAGAATTTACATTTTGGAATCCAATAATGGGGGTAATTCAGAGTTGTTCACAGCAGCAAATTTGTTAGCAGTTGGGCAAAACCAATGGGGTCATTCCGAGTTGTTCGCTCATTGCCGATTATCGCTATGCTGCGATTTGTTGCTAACTGTGTATGCGCGTGGTACGCAGAGCGCATGCGCTTAGTTATTTTACTAAAAACATAGCAGTTTTGCTGTTGCTTCTGTGGCACTTTTCAATCGCTCTGCTGGTCGGTGAGTGATTGACAGGAAGTGGGCGTTTCTGGGCGGCAACTCAGCGTTTTCACGGCGTTTGCAAAAAAACGCAGGCGTGTCAGAGAAAAATGCGGGAGTGGCTGGGGAAATGGGAGAGTGGCTGGCCGAACGCAGGGCGTGTTTGTGACGTCAAACCAGGAACTAAACGGACTGAGGTGATCGCAATCTAGGAGTAGGTCTGGAGCTACTCAGAAACTGCTAAGAATTTTCTATTCGCAATTCTGCTAATCTTTCGTTAGCAATTCTGCTAAGCTAAGATACACTCCCAGAGGGCGGCTGCCTAGCGTGTGCAATGCTGCTAAAAGCAGCTAGCGAGCGAACAACTTGGAATGAGGGCCTATGTGCAGTGCAGGTGTGGCAGATGTAACATGTGCAGAGAGAGTTAGATTTGGGTGGGTTATTTTGTTTCTGTGCAGGGTAAATACTGGCTGCTTTATTTTTACACTGCAATTTAGATTTCAGTTTGAACACACCACACCCAAATCTAACTCTCTCTGCACATGTTACATCTGCCCCACCTGCACTGCACATGTTACATCTGCCTCCCCTGCAGTGCACATGGTTTTGCCCAACTGCTAACATATTTGCTGCTGCGATCAACTCAGAATTACCCCCAGTATTAGATCAGGAGCCCAGTGCACCAAATGTGGTAGCAATACAGGCCTGGACATCTGGAAAGACCGGGTGAGTCCTCATCTGTCGGGCTTCGTCATAGCCGCTATCTTTGCTACCCTGATAGTAATGCCAATCAGGGCCACATTAACCTATGGCCCGGGTCCTCTGCTTCTGGGCTCCCTCCAGCACTTCACCCCACTACAGCTGACGTTTGGGTGGCAGAGCTTATGTCTTCATTTACACTGTCAGCACTCACACGGACACAGATACCCAGTTGAAATAAAGTCTGCTGATAGTCAGTCTTCCTTTTCTTCTCTCGTTTGAAATAGCGCTGGTGCGCTATTAGGCCATTGCCCCCCTAGTCCATTGTCTCAAAACAAATCCCAGCTGACTATGAGTGTGTCTTGCTACAACGCCGAGTGCAAAGTGCCTCTAACAATTGGAGTCCTGGGGCACAGGTGACAATAAAAAAAAAAAGACGGGCCCCTAGTCTCTGCGAGCCCCCTAGGCTTCAGCTTAATTGATAATACGGCCCTGATGCCAGTAATGAAGTCACTAGTGACCCAGGTGCAATATATACTAAATATGTAAGCGCTGACATTTTGGAATTTGAAAATGGTTTGGGGGCCACAGTCTAGATCAGAAGGGGCAGGCGTGTGACTAGAGGTGCACCATATTTTAGAATATGCCCCATGGTACGTTTGCCCAACTCTGGATTTTGCTGCAGAATTTGAAATAAAGCCCTTTCATTGTGGAATTCCACCTCTTATTTTTGTTCCGCCCAGAATTTAGGCGTGCAACCCAGCGGAATGAACTGACTGTCTTTATCCCAGCTCTGTTTGCAGACTGTAACTTCTGTGAGATGCAAAGACATATGTGTATCAGGGACGTGCCGTCAGGGGAGCCAGCAGGAAGCCACAGACTGAGAATTGTATAGTGGGAGGAGCAGGGTCCCCAGCAGCACAGAGTATATCAGGAGATGAGTGATGTGTCAGTGAGGACAGGGCTGCATGTGACAGGGGCAGTGACATGATGTGAGGAAGGGAATGGAGGCAGCAGGAAGCCACAGACTGAGAATTATATAGTGGGAGGAGCAGGGTCCCCAGCAGCACAGAGTATATCAGGAGATGAGTGATGTGTCAGTGAGGACAGGGCTGCATGTGACAGGGGCAGTGACATGATGTGAGGAGGGGAATGGAGTCAGCAGGAAGCCACAGACTGACAGTTATATAGTTGGAGGAGCAGGGTCCCCAGCAGCACAGAGTATATCAGGAGATGAGTGATGTGTCAGTGAGGACAGGGCTGCATGTGGCAGGGGCACTGACATGATGTGAGGAGGGGAATGGAGGCAGCAGGAAGCCACAGACTGAGAGTTATATAGTGGGAGGAGCAGGGTCCCCAGCAGCACAGAGTATATCAGGAAATGTTTCATTTATTTAAAACTTGCATCAAAATTTACAATATATACAGAATAAAACAAATATATAAATACATTATACAAAAAAAATAATAATAATGATTAACAAACAGAACTCAAATTTACATTCCTTGAATAAATAAGATACACTGTATATATAAATATTCAGAAATAATACTCCAAACCAACCACCACCCTCACCAACACTCCACCCAAATCTACACACTTATGTTTAAGAAAAACTGAGCAAAGCTAGTTAAATGTATGCAAACCTATTCCATAAAACATGAAAGTACTCAAAATCTATGGGATGTGAAATGAAGAAAAGACCCTAAAGCTAGATTTAGAGAGGACTTCTACCACCCACTCAAGGGGGTTTCAGGTGGCCCCACCAACGAGACCACCTGACAGCATCCATCCTCTCCTTATCCAGAACCATCATCCTTTCCACCTCGTGCAGAATTAAATCCACCACCACTTCACAGGGAAGGACTTTATTTCTTATGGACACCTGACATCGTGCCATCCAAGTGTGATATCTAACTGCTAAACTGACAAAAAAAATGGTGGTCAAATTAAATCTACCATATCTTTTGAATGCTCCATAAGCCCACTCAGGGTAACTAAGCCCCGAAAGGCACGGGATACGTAAAGCTCTTGAAACTCTCTTGTAAATTTCTACGTTAATGGGGCACCTGATCAAGAAATGGTCCATCGTCTCCACCTCCCCTAGACATTCCTCCCGTGGACAACCACGATCACTGGCATTTCTCCACATCATGTTCCCCTTTACGTTAAGCTTCCCGTGGAAAGAAAGCCAAGCAATATCTCTGAACTTCAGCGGTATTCTCTCCGAATTAATCAGAGCCAACCCTGCTGAAGCGACATCACTCGGGCAATCCCTTAGTGACAGCGGAACATGAAAGTGGGTTCGCAAAATCCTCTCCCCCAACTCCTTCCTGGAAAGACTTTTGACTTCCCCCACTTCCAGTCCCCAACGCTTTATCACTTTCAAGCACTGGATAACGTAGATCGGGAGATACCCATGCCGAATTTGGGGACTCTTCACTTGGCCCCCTTCTAACCAAAACCTGAGGAAGGGAGACACCCAGATCTCAAAGCCACTTACCCATCGAGGGGGAGTCTCTAACAGTAGGCTCCCAAAATTAAGTTTTACAAAGGTTGTTACAAAAAAGACCACAGGGTTGACCATACTCAAACCCCCGTCTTTCCTCGACTTATAAGTGATGCCCCTCTTGACTATATTTATTCTGTTCCCCCAAAGTAACATAAAGAACAGAGAGTTCAATTTGGTCCATAAAGATTGAGGCAAGAAGCACACATAGCTGACGTACAGAAAGATCGGGATCAGGTAGGTTTTGCACAAGTCAACCTTTTCCCTGTAAGAGAATTTCCATCTCTTCCAGCTCTCTACTTTCCGGGCAGCATTTTCCAGAGTTCTCTCCCAATTTAGAGTGGCATAGTCACCATGGTTGAAACAGATGCCTAAAATCTTTATCTGTGAACTGGCCAGGGGGAGGCTGTCCGGAAGGCAGAATTCCTTGCCTTCCTCCCCCATCCAGAAAACGTCACACTTCTCATGGTTTATTCTGGAGCATGAAGCTTCAGAGTATTCACAGATGAGATTTTCTACTTCACGTGCCTCTGCCACTGATGACAGAACCACTGTGACATCATCTGCGTAAGCCACTACCTTCAGAGGGAACTCCGGTCCCAGCTGCACTCCTCCTACTGCACCGTTCTCTACCCTTCTGATGAAGGGATCGATCGCGAATACATATAGAAGGGGGCTCAGGGGGCATCCCTGACGAACACCAGAGCTCACGCCAAAGGTAGGACCTACCCAACCATTAACAAGTGGGAAGCTCTCGGCCTGACTGTATATTGTTCTTAGCCAATTCACCACCCTGACTGGAAAACCATACCTTTCAAGCAAGGCCCACAGGTACTCATGATTTACTCGGTCAAAAGCCTTAGACTGATCTAATGCCAGCAAGTACTTTCCCCATTTCTCAGCACGGCACTGCTCTATGGCCTCCCGGACGCCAAGGACTGCACTAAAGGTGCTGCGGCCCTTCACAGTACAGTGCTGAGATGGAGAAAGCAGTTGTTCAGAAAATTCCAACAACCTATTAAAAAGTACTTTTGCCAAAATCTTTCTATCTGTATTGAGAAGGGCGATGGGGCGCCAGTTCTCAATGCGAGATGGATCCTTACCTTTGGACAACAATATGAGAGCAGATAACCTCATAGAAGGAGGGAGAATTCCCTCGTCCAGGCACTCATTATATACTTCTACAAGGCGGGGAATCAAGAGGTCTGCAAAAGCTATATAAAACTCAGATGTTAAGCCATCTGGGCCTGGAGACTTCTTTAAATTTAACCCATCAATCGCCTTCCTGATTTCCTCTGCTGTCACATTATTACCCAAAGTTTCAAAAGAGGCATCTGGGTTACGAAGACCAGGAGTCTCCCTTAGAAATGTTTCCATCCTCTCTCTGATAAGTGGCTGCTCAGACAAAAGATCGGAGTAATAGGATCCAATAACATTCAGGATACCTTCCTTGTCCTCTTGAAGGACACCCTGTCTGTCATACAGACCCCTCACCTCCTTCACCTCAACTGATTTTCCACAGCTCTGGTAGGGATCAGGTGAGTGGTACTTTCCAAAATCCCTCTCCAGTACCAAGGAATCCAGCCGGTTATACTGATATTCCTTCATCTGAGCCTTCACTCGGGAGATTTCCCCACTATCTCCACACTCAGAGATTAAGAAATCTAATTTCCTTCTCAGGTTCTGATAGATATTCCGTCTTATCAAGTTCTTTTTTGCTACCAGCCTACGGAAGAATCTCCGAATTCTCTTTTTAGTATCTTCCCACCACTCAGATCTACTCCAACCCGCCTCCAAAAGTGTTTCCTGGGATTGAAAGAAGTCTCTAAAGGAATGTCTAACCCTTTCTTCCTTTAGGAGCTCAGAGCTCAAGCGCCATAGGCCCCATCCTTTCTGAGTAGCTTTTGAAGCATTCAAAGTAATAGAGAGAAAAGCGTGATCAGAGAACTCTACTAGCTTTACCTCTGGAGGCAAAGTTTTCGAAGTTTCCTTAACAAAAAACCTATCTATCCTAGACCTACGACTACCACTAAAATAGGTGTAACCCGTGAGGTCTGGGAAATGGCGAACATGCACATCCACCAGACCGGCCTGTCTAACCATGCTAACTAAAAAATTGGAATCAGGACCCAGTGTTGTCCTTGAACCTCCCCTGTCTTTTGGCCTGATAATGGTGTTGAAATCACCTCCAAAGACAATCTGTTGGGCCGTAAAAAGGAACGGTTTTATCTCCCTGAAGAGACATTTCCTGTCCCATGAAGACTGTGGCCCATAAATGTTAATGAGTCTCAGGTCATGTCCCCTCAGGTTGACATCCAAAATCATACACCTACCTGCCTGTAATTCTATAACCTTGTGCACGGTTACCATACCAGTAAAAAGTACTGCCACCCCACCGTACGGCTCGGCCGCAAGAGACCAGTAAGAAGGCCCACGCCTCCACTCACGCTTCACCTTGTGGAGAGTGTCCAACTTAGTAATTCTAGTCTCTTGCAAAAATAAAAAGTCAATCTCAATCGTATTGAAAAAATCAAAGGCCAGAAAACGAGCACGTTCGGAAATTACGGAAGCCACATTAATGGTGGCACATCGTATGGGTTGGGGATCCATGTTTCTTTTGGTTATAGAAGCAGAACCTTGCTCACTTTTCCTTTACATCTTTCCCTGACCCCATATTTGAAGACCCGGATCCTTGTGTCTCTTTCCCTTTGGGAGGGGTTTCCCTCTCCCCAATGACACCCAACATGCCATCCCTCTTGCCTAACCCTTGGGACAGGCCATCCTTACTCTGTGAGGGTCCAGGATCTGGTGGTTTACGCTCAGACCTGTGTGTCAAGCCTGGAAGCCCCAGTGAATCACATGCAGGTGCCCCACTTGGCTTAATTATTGCACCAGAAGAGTCCATGTTAATCTCTTCTTCCTCCACCTCTTGAGTCTCCTCTATTACCATTTCATCAATAGGAGTATGCCCGTTTCCAACCTCTGAATCCCTGGCCACCTCTTTTTCCACCAACTCTGTGTCCATGGGGTCCCATTCTAGACCCTCCTGTACCTCCTCCCCTCCGCTTTCTCCACTATCATCTTCTACCAGTACTTGTTTTTTCTTTTTCCTTCTTTTACTTTTACCCTTTTCAATAGTTACCCCTTCAGATGTTTTTTTATTCTGTTTTGCTTTTCTTTTACTCACTCTGGGTACAAAAATTGGTTCCCCACCATTCCTTGCCACCTCACCCTCCTCTTCCTCATCAGTGGAAAGCACATCAAATCTGTTAGTAAGGATTACCTGCTCATCATCACCTTTCCTCTTTTTTTTATTGTTACCGTTTTTCACCATTTGAAAGGCATCTTCCTTGTCTACAGAACTCCTTGTCCTTACTCCCACAAAAACTGGTCCCTGTTCTTTTCCCTGACCTTCTTTCTCATTCCTAGTTGTTTCCTCCCTCTGCTCTCTCTCACTTTCCATATTGTGACTTGCCCAGGGGCACCTGCTGTAAGGATGGCCATCCTCACCACACAAATTACATTTGACATTACTGCAATCCCTGGAAACATGTCCGATTTTCCCACATAATGTACATTTGGTAACATTACAATCACTGCTCATGTGTCGAAAATCCCAGCATTTGAAGCAGGTGCGGGGTTGCCCTGAATAAAAACATTGAACACGGTCTCGGCCTATATACGCAGCAGAAGGCACATGTATAAAACCTCTGTCTGTACTTTTTAATTGGACCATAGCTGACCACGCTCCCTCCCAAACTCCCATTGTAAAACCAACCTTGATCAAGTTGGACTGTACAGTACAGAATCTGTATAACCAGAACAATATATCCTGGGCAGGAATTGACTCGTTCCTAACCAAGATTGTCAGTTTAACTTTATCCTGTTTAGTGACCAAGTTTGTTTTGTAGCTACTGTAGGGTTCCACGAATCTGCATGCCTGCCACTTCGTCCAAAACGTCTGCAGTCCCTGATAGGACAGGAAGCTCACATCAAAATCTGGCGTCTTAACTGGATGGATGCAGGCATACAGATCCGAGGCATGGAACCCAAGGCTGAAAATCATTTGTAGGAACACTTCTTTAGTGGGAACTTCACCTGTTCCTGCCCATTTAAACTGTAAAAGATTTCTTCTTTTACTGACCTGACCAGGCCCGACCATTACAGGTGACACATTATTAATAACATTTGGCCTTGCAGCCACATTAGAATAAGACATTGTACCGGGAACAGGCTGTTCATTCACATTTCCAATAGCATTTGCATTAACCACATTTATATTGCTTAACCCTTCGCGCCTCTTTTGTTCCTGGCTAATCAATTCAGCAGCAGCCTTGACCCTGGCTGGGGCAGCCATCTGTCCATATACAGACTGAATAATGTCTTTACCACCGTCTGATAGAGTACTTTTATCTAGTGCTGGCATACCCTGTGCTGTACTGCAGGATTGCACAGGGGCCCTCATTCCGAGTTGATCGGTCGCAAGGCGAATTTAGCAGAGTTACACACGCTAAGCCTACGCCTACTGGGAGTGTATCTTAGCTTCTTAAAATTGCGACCGATGTATTCGCAATATTGCGATTACAAACTACTTAGCAGTTTCTGAGTAACTTCAACCTTACTCTGCCTGTGCGATCAGTTCAGTGCTTGTCGTTCCTGGTTTGACGTCACAAACACACCCAGCGTTCGCCCAGCCACTCCTCCGTTTCTCCAGCCACTCCTGCGTTTTTTCCGGAAACGGTAGCGTTTTCAACCACACGCCCATAAAACGCTGTGTTTCCGCCCAGTAACACCCATTTCCTGTCAATCACATTACGATCGCCGGAGCGATGAAAAAGCCGTGAGTAAAAATACTATCTTCATTGTTAAATTACTTGGCGCAGTCGCAGTGCGAATATTGCGCATGCGTACTAAGCGGATTTTCATTGCGATGCGATGAAAAATACCGACCGATCAACTCGGAATGAGGGCCAGTGTTCCCACCAGCATTAACCCCCAGAGCCTCCCCAGTCACTGGCACATTACTGACATTTGCCGATTTACTTTGTACACCAACCTTTAACTTTATTTTCTCTGCATTTGTGGCCAACATTAGTTCTGCTTTAATTACCTCCATGCGCAATTGGAAGTCTGTGCGCTTTTCCTCTTCCACAAGCTCATCCATGGCAGCCATCACTACAGAAGGAGGCCCCACTGCTGGGGGAGCAGGACCAAGCTGAGCTGCTGCTGATGTGGTAGGCACCTCTGATCCCGCATGGACTGGTACACCTGCATTCTCCTGCACACCACTGTCAGTCTCCAGATCAGTCAGTAGGCCAGGGTGTGCACTGCTTTCTGTCCTCACTGGAGCCTCGGTGATCATGCTCTGGACACCACACCCTTCTGCTTCCTGAGAGCTCATCTGCATAGACACTTGCAACACCTGAGCTGCAGCTTGATCAGGTAAATCATGCTCTGCTGCTTGATCAGGTAACTCTTGCACTGCTGCTTGATCAGGTAACTCTTGCACTGCTGCTTGTGCTGCCATTTCTTTGTCTTTTCTCTCTTGCCGCTTTTCATGCAGCTTGCTTTTTACCTTATCCAGGTCTTTAGAAAGTGACTTGATGGCTTCTCTCAGCACAGGTCTTTCCCATTTAAAGCAAGAGTATCTTCTCTTTTTCTTATCAGAGATTCTTGCACTTATTCTTTTTGATTCTTTCTGCAGCTCCTCCACACTGAGGCTGTCAAAAGTCTCTTCCTCATCATCAGTACTTCCAGGAGACTCAGGCACATTCTCTTTGGCATCAAAGGGCTTCATCCCCTCCCCCACTACTTCACTGTCCATAGGGCAGACAGCGGCTGCTGCCACTCCACCCCATGTTACAGCACATGGGGGAGCACCCTCGGACAGTTTGGGGGGATTTGAAGGCTCTAGTTCCTTCACTAGAGCCACACCGACAGGGCTGGTAGCAGCCACCACAGCTCGATCCTGTGTTTCCTCACACAGGAGAGCAGCACCCTCCGGTATGTTATGGGGAACTGACTGCAACTCCAGTTGCCTCACTGAATCCGCACCATTAGCACTGCCACTGCTGCCTCTTCTGGATGTCCCCGACTGGCCAGCCGCACAATCTGTCAGGGCACCGGAAGTCTTTAGTCTGGCTGTTGGTTTAGGGCCCGAGCCATGGCCTGCACTCTGGGAGCTCTCTCCCCCAGGAGGATCCATCCCCCTGGGGAAGCCAGTAGGGAAACTCCCTGCAGCACAATATCACAGCTACCACTGATGGAGCTCTCCTGCACACACCTGCTCACAGCACACAGAAGCACAAAGGGGCGGTGACAGGATGTGAGGAGGGGAATGGAGGCAGCAGGAAGCCACAGACTGAGAATTATATAGTGGGAGGAGCAGGGTCCCCAGCAGCACAGAGTATATCAGGAGATGAGTGATGTGTCAGTGAGGACAGGTCTGCATGTGACAGGGGCAGTGACATGATGTGAGGAGGGGAATGGAGGCAGCAGGAAGCCACAGACTGAGAATTATATAGTGGGAGGAGCAGGGTCCCCAGCAGCACAGAGTGTATCAGGAGATGAGTGTCAGTGAGGACAGGGCTGCATGTGACAGGGGCACTGACATGATGTGAGGAGGGGAATGGAGGCAGCAGGAAGCCACAGACTGAGAATTATATAGTGGGAGGAGCAGGGTCCCCAGCAGCACAGAGTTTATCAGGAGATGGGTGATGTGTCAGTGAGGACAGGGCTGCATGTGACAGGCGCACTGACATGATGGGAGGAGGGGAATGGAGGCAGCAGGAAGCCACAGACTGAGAATTATATAGTGGGAGGAGCAGGGTCCCCAGCAGCACAGAGTATATCAGGAGATGAGTGATGTGTCAGTGAGGACAGGGCTGCATGTGACGGGGCAGTGACATGATGTGAGGAGGGGAATGGAGGCAGCAGGAACCCACAGACTGAGAGTTATGTAGTGGGAGGAGCAGGGTCCCCAGCAGCATAGAGTATATCAGGAGATGAGTGATATGTCAGTGAGGACAGGGCTGCATGTGACAGGGGCAGTGACATGATGTGAGGAGGGGAATGGAGGCAGCAGGAACCCACAGACTGAGAGTTATATAGTATGAGGAGCAGGGTCCCCAGCAGCACAGAATATATCAGGAGATGAGTGATGTGTCAGTGAGGACAGGGCTGCATGTGACAGGGGCAGTGACATGATGTGAGGAGGGGAATGGAGGCAGCAGGAAGCCACAGACTAAGAGTTATATAGTGGGAGGAGCAGGGTCCCCAGCAGCACAAAGTATATCAGGAGATGAGTGATGTGTCAGTGTGGACAGGACTGCATGTGACAGGGGCAGTGACATGATGTGAGGAGGGGAATGGAGGCAGCAGGAAGCCACAGGCTGAGAATTATATAGTGGGAGGAACAGGGTCCCCAGCAGCACAGAGTATATCAGGAGATGAGTGATGTGTCAGTGAGGACAGGGCTGCATGTGACAGGAGCAGTGACATGATGTGAGGAGGGGAATGGAGGCAGCAGGAAGCCACAGACTGAGAGTTATATAGTGGTAGGAGCAGGGTCCCCAGCAGCACAGAGTATATCAGGAGATGAGTGATGTGTCTGTGAGGACAGGGCTGCATGTGACAGGGGCAGTGACATGATGTGAGGAGGGGAATGGAGGCAGCAGGAAGCCACAGACTGAGAGTTACATAGTGAGAGGAGCAGGGTCCCCAGCAGCACAGAGTATATCAGGAGATGAGTGATGTGTCAGTGAGGACAGGGCTGCATGTTTTTTTTTTTCTTTACAGGTGGACTACGGGTGCCAGCGGGCCCTTAATGTCCGGGCATGCTGGCACTTGTGGTTCTCCAAGTCCCGGCATGCTGGGGCAGGCTTGCTGGGACCTGTAGGCCCACTGTAAAGAACAATATTAGCATATAATGAACCCAGCACCCACCGCCACCAGGGTTCTGGGGCATAGCACTGGGCTATCAGCCCAGTGCTGGTTGTTGCTCAGGATGGGGGACCGCATTTAAATTTTTGTGGTCCCCACTTCCTGAGGAATTCCAGCCCTGGGCTGACTGGTTTGGGGAGAGGGGGTTAATGCTATGGCAGCGGGACCCCACACTGAGTGTCTCCCCTGCTATGGAATTATTCCCCCTGGCTGGTTCAGCCTAGTGCTGGTTTTACTTAAATAAGTGGAACCCTATATTTTTGTTTGTTTTTTAACGGGGAGGCGGTTGCCGCAGCAATCAGCCAGTGTCTCTCCAGTCACTGTCCTCACCGCACGTCACTGATGTCTATAATAACACAGGATGACTGCCAGCCATGTCTCCAATAGGCCTTGGATATGCCCCTCTCCCAATGGCTCCTACTGTCGGTGACGGCAGATATCCTGCAGGAGGACCAGTACGTATAGCGAGTAGGAGACGTGATGGGCACAGGATGGTGGCAGAGCAGAGGCGGGCCGAAGTGACCGGGCATGTACTGGGTCCATTTTACTAATCAGTTCATATTTGCCAAGAAGCTTCGTCTCTGGCAAAATTTTAATTTGTGTGCAATTTGGTAAGATTCTCACTCTGTTTATATAAGGGTCAAAAATATAATAACAATATACTGTCCCGTTAATTTGTACAAGCTTTGTAGAGTGATGGGGATGGTATATTGTTGCAGATTTATGAACCCTCTGGCCTCAGAGTATTAGAGCGAGACAGCCCACCTACCTACCCAGTCCTACCTCCTGCCAAAGAGATGTACAGTAAGTCAAAAATGTTTTTTATCACCCATAAAAGATACAATGTATTGCACAGCAAAAGACTAAGAAAACCTTGAAACAGTCCTGGCACACAATACAATATGTCCTAGTACTAAGCTAGCCTGAGGCAGAGAACGTCCTTCTAGAGAAGCACCTTTTCTACGGTCAAATGCCATCGTTTAAACATGGGGGAGCTGTATCAAGCCTTGAAGAGAGATGTTGCCCAAAGCATCCAATCAACGTCTGCCATTTCAAAGACTGCACTAGATAAGTGACATTAGAAGTTTACTGGTTGCTTTAGGCAACTTCACATTATCTCTCTCCAAGGCTTGATACTGCTCCCCCTTAAACACAAAACTTCATTCATAATCTAAAAGAGCCTGAATATTTCTGTTTTCCCCATAATCACAACAGACACAAGATCTTGAGATATCTAAAGCCACCCTTCCTCCCCCTGAGCAGACACCAAGACTTGTAGGCTATAAATAAACTCCGGTAATTGGCTTACCAGGAAGCTAATCACCAATGAAAGCCTTGTGGGGAGCGTCAAAGTTTTTGTCTGGAACCCAGTGGTGTCTTCAGCAAATGAGTTCTCGTCCCCCAACCTCCAGCCATGATTGGATTAGAATGAAACAGCTGAATTCTGCTTTGAAAGCCGCTTGGTGTATGTCAGATCCTTTTGTCTCCATTAGTTCCCATGAAATATGATGGGACTTTCCAAATGAATGGCAGTGGTTAACGCAGCGGATATTGCATGGCAAAGAATGTAAAAATAAAGCTGGATTTATTTCGCTTCTCTCAGTCGGGATGTGAGTGGAATAAAGTCATGTTAGGGAACTGTACATGCAAGGCGGCAAACCGGCCCCCGACCTCTTCACTGCCAGCCCGGGAGCGAGTGCAGAGTTCCTGACCCCAGGCCGGGACAACACTGTACACAATCAGTCACGACAATGAGCTGCGGACATGTAAAATGTAACATCTGGGCCTTGTCATGGACGGTATTGAAAAAATAATTGAGCTAAATGAGTTTTTGTTACAGGAGAAGTGGATCATGTCCTCACCTTGACATTTTCCAGAGCTTCAAAAGGTCTGCGGAGACGCAGCTCAGGAACCTATTACATGCAATTAATGCGTGGGGCGGTGAGTGGCGGTTTAGCTAAAGTGGTGATGATGGCTGATTGGAGATTGTTACAATATTTTTTTTCTCTTCGCTTGTGCTTTGTACTGACTGCCATGCACAGCATACGATAGAAAGGTTTGTACAGGAGCCGTGACGCAGCCAGTCATGTACTAAGGGGTGAATATAAATGTGGGTCAGACTATTTGTATACATAACGTTTATGTAACTTATGCTAATATACCTCATTATGCGCAAATTATTTGTTCAACACAAATTTAAAGGCACTTTTAAATCTTTCTTCCAGTGACTGTAACCTAATTAACTGTACAGCACTGCTGCACGGTGTTCAGTATTGCTGTGTCACAGTGCTGCGGTCATAGGTTTCATTCCGTCCAAGGCACTATCTATTGTAGCTTGGGAGTAAAGCAAAAAAAAAAAAGCAACTTTACACCTGGAACAAACCGAGGGTCTAATTCAGACCTGATTGCAGAAGCTATTTTTTTCTCTAATGGGCAAAACCATGTGCACTGCAGGTGGGGCAGATGCAGAGGCGTCACTCACCTCTTAGACACCCGGTGCGGCGGCAAAAGAGGGGGCGGGGCTTCGGGGAAAGGGGCGGGGCTTCGCGGACTGACATCCCTTGTTTATCCGCTTGAATGACTTGAAAGGGGCGTGGCTTCCCGAAAGGGGCGGGGCTTCACGTCCCGACACCCGTTTTTTTTTTTTCAACTTGGGGGGTTAGGAGGTGCAGGCTCACTCCTGGGGAGTGCTGTGCCTGCAGTGCTGGCTCCTACACAGTGACAGGAGCCGACTGCTGCACTTAATATAACAGTGCAGCACTCAGCTCCTGTCTCTGAGCAGGAACCGGCATTTTGGTGTCACCCCTCGGCGGGTGACACCCGGGAGCGGGCCGCACCCCCCTTTCATTACCGGGGCCCGGGAAGGCTTCCTATGGCCCTGCGGAAACTCACATTAGCATACAATGAATCTGTCTCCGCAACATCACGCAATACAGCCACAATGTACAGATTGCTGATATTACAGCTGTGACTATGGAGGGGCGTGTCCAAACTCATATCTAACTTTCAGTGTAATAATAAAGCTTCCCAGGATGTGTGAGCTACATGCAAAAGCAGCCAGTATTTACCCTGCATGCAAAACACATATATGTACTTGCTACCTTTACATTCCAACATGGGGCCTAATTCAGACCTAATCACAGCAGCAAAATTATAACCTGAATCATAAACTGAAATCTAAATTGCAGTGTAAAAATAAAGCAGCCAGAATCTACTCTCTGCACGTTACATCTGCCCCACCAGCAGTGCACATGGTTTTGCCCATTAGAGAAAGATTTTGCTCATACTTGCCTACTTCGGCTGGTGATGATGTCACATAGCATGGAGCTTTGGCTGGTGATGATGTCACATACCATGGAGCTTTGGATAGTGATGATGTCACATACCATGGAGCTTTGGATAGTGATGATGTCACATAGCATGGAGCTTTGGCTGGTGATGATGTCACATACCATGGAGCTTTGGCTGGTGATGATGTCACATACCATGGAGCTTTGGATAGTGATGATGTCACATACCATGGAGCTTTGGATAGTGATGATGTCACATACCATGGAGCTTTGGATAGTGATGATGTGACATATCATGGAGTTTTGGATGGTGATGTCACATAGCATGGAGCTTTGGATGGTGATGATGATGTCACATAGCATGGAGCTTTGGCTGGTGATGATGATGTCACATAGCATGGAGCTTTGATACTGATGATGTCACATACCATGGAGCTTTGGATGGTGATGATGATGTCACATAGGGGGTAATTCCAAGTTGATCGCAGCAGGAAATTTTTTAGCAGTTGGGCAAAACCATGTGCACTGCAGGGGAGGCAGATATAACATTTGCAGAGAGCGTTAGATGTGGGTGGGTTATTTTGTTTCTGTGCAGGGTAAATCCTGCTGCTTTATTTTTACACTGCAATTTAGATTGCAGATTGAACACACCACACCCAAATCTAACTCTCTCTGCACATGTTATATCTGCCTCCCCTGCAGTGCACATGGTTTTGCCCAACTGCTAAAAAATTTCCTGCTGCGATCAACTTGGAATTACCCCCATAGTACGGAGCTTTCAATGCTGATGATGTCACATACCATGGAGCTTTGGATAGTAATGATGTCACATATCATGGAGCTTTGGCTGGTGATGATGTCACATAGCATGGAGCTTTCGATGCTGATGATGTCACATACCATGGAGCTTTGGATGGTGATGATGTCACATACCATGGAGCTTTCGATGCTGATGATGTCACATACCATGGAGCTTTGGCTGGTGGTGATATCACACAGCATGGAGCTTTGGCTGGTGATGATGTCACACAGCACGGAGCTTTGGCTGGTGATGATGTCACATAGAGGAAACCGCCATACAGTATAATGATCACCTTCTAAAGTATTTCTAGTTATACCAGACAGCCGCCATCTGCACAATGTATGTGTAAAGGGACTTGAGCGGAGATGTCTGAAATCCTCAGAGAGACCGAAGGGGGAGAAGTTGCCCATAGTAACCGATCAGCATTTAGCTATCTTTTATTCAGCACAGAGAATAGAATGACAGTTAGATGGAGATATGTTGCCATGGGAAATCTCCACTTTAGCTCTTTTGAAAGATTGACCCATCACCCATTGGGTATTGTTCTGTTACAAGCAGAAGTACCTTACTGCACTGTGCTGAACTAATGCGCACTATCCTATAAACTTTATTATTAGTGCTCTTTGTTAAAAACAAAATGAACCCCTTGCATACAGTTGGAGCCTCGCTCATCTAGCCTTCGCTGCTGCTCCATGGTGCACCAAGGCTTATTAGCATAAGCCTTTCATCTATTGTTCTCAACTGCTATACAATACAGAGAGAACAATACAGCAGGGGATTAAGTCATTACAGCAGAGGATTAAGTCTGACTACCCTGGCTCAGGTAATCCTATATAAGGAATAGATGAGCAGGGCTCCATCTGTATAACCAACATTACTATTTAAAGCCATATTTATTTATTATTATTTTTTATCGCTTGATCAGCTGCCTTACGGAACGTTCTGAATATAAAGACCATACTAAAGCTTTCTGAACTGATTTGTATGTAGGAAATCCGAGCAACCCTAATCAGACTGGGTTTTAGGATGGCCATCCACCATCAATGATTAGAAATCATCAATGGTTATCACTCGATTTAAGATATATATTTTTTCGTCGATGAATCAACTAGTTTCACACCATCGATGGTAGCCATTGGCCCGTTTTCATTTTCCTCTGGCACTGCAGGGCGGAGCCGCTAGGCTGTCAGCCAGTAGTATCCCTGCGCTGCGGCAACGGCTCCGAGTCCACCCCATCTCTCTTCGTTATGTGTGTGCTGACTTGACAGCCTTATCTGTCAGTCAGCACTGCAGCCCCGCCCACTCTCTCATTCATAGGTATGCAGGGCAGCTACTCAAGTCTTGCCCCGCCTCTGTGGGCATGGTCTCAGTCTCCCAGCAGAGAAATGTATGCGATTCACTGACCATGAGCAAACACTGATGGCAGAAACCATTGATGGTATAACACTGAATGGTTTCATACCATCGATGGTTCTTCTTGTGTTTCCCAGCAATGACAACCATCAATGGGAAACACATTGATGGCTATCCCTACTGGGTTTCCACCATGGGCCCCGGCCATCCCTACTGGGTTTCCACCATGGGCCCCGGGCATCCTTACTGGGTTTCCACCATGGGCCCCGGCTATTCCTACTGGGTTTCCACCATGGGCCCCCCGGCTATCCCTACTGGGTTTCCACCATGGGCCCCCCGGCTATCCCTACTGGGTTTCCACCATGGGCCCCCTGGCTATCCCTACTGGGTTTCCACCATGGGCCCCCCGGCTATCCCTACTGGGTTTCCACCATGGGCCCCACCCACCCAACACACAATTCCCTGGCTGTGACTGGTTACTAGATCAGACTTGGCAAACAGCCAAAGTCGTCTGACACCAGAGATACATTGTTGAAGCAGCTGATACATTGTAACATGGAATTAACCCTTTACTCCGCAGATACACTGGCATTGCATAAAAAGGGCTAACATGGTTCCTCTGCCACAAGGCAGCAGACAAAATGTTAAAAATGATTCTAATATTAATGAGGGAGGTATCGATAACGTGATGTACAATAACAATATGAGTAATGAAGGGTTGCATCCAGTTACCATGACAACCTGAGCAGCGCATTTGGCTGGCGAGGAATCCCGCGGCCGGGGCCTGGTGTTGGCAGCCTGCTACAGCTGTGATGTGACGAGGATCAGAGCAGATGGAAGGAGGCAGTAATCTCAGGCTTGCGCGGGTCAGGGAGATGTGTTTATTTGGATACCGTTTAAAGCAGATGCCAAATCAGTAACTTAAAAGAAAAACACTTCTGTTACATCTGACAAAACAACAGAGATATGAATAAAACATTCTGCTTGTTCTGCAGAAAGACCTTGAGAAGGAGACGTGGATACATCCTCTCCACCGGGCAATAAGTGCTCACCTGTCAGGAGCCGCAACACAAACCTGCCGCCCAAACAACTTACACCATCAGACCAATTTGCAGCGCTCTCCAAACCCGGAGTTTAATGTGTCAGAGCGTTTCCCCCTGGGTGCGGCTTCTGTAATAGGCGCATCAGGAAACATGATGATACGCTGTAATAATTGCAATATATACACGGCCGAGTCACATTATTATACCCACCTCCTACATGTGACGTCGGCAGCGCGTAGCCCATGAAGTACGTCACACGTCGTGCGCTGGCTTGGTGGGTATATAAGGCGTGTGATAGGCCGTCTGCACACATATCACTCGTTGCTGTCATGGGTAAAAAGGGCGATTTATCCGAGTTGCAGGAAGTGATGATTATCGGCTTTCGGGCCAAGAGTGGCGTTATCTCTGACACAGCGCAGTCTGTGATCTGTCCTCGTGCTGCTGCGGTGAAGGTGTTGTTATCGCAGCGGCTGAGTAAGTCCTGGGCTGTGCAGAGACTGCACCGCGGGTGGTGGGAGGGGCGGCTGTGGTGGATGCCGCGGATGGGGCGGGGTCCGTGGACATTGTGGGTGAGGCGCGGGTGCAGGTATACCGCAGTTGGGGAGGGATGGGTGTGGTGGTGCGGCGGGTGGGGGAGGGGTAGGTGCAGGGGTGCTGTGAGTGGGGGAGGGGGCCGGAGGTGCTGTGGTTGGGGGAGTGGCAGGTGCGGGGATGCCATAGATGGGGGAAGGGGTCCGCGGGCGCTGTGGGTGGGTAAGGGGCGGGTGCGGGGTTACCGCGGTTTGGGAGGGCCGGTGTGGTGGTGTTGCGGGTGGGGGAGGGGCAGGTGCGGGGGTGCTGCATGTGGGGGAGGGACAGGTGCAGGGGTGAGACAGGTGGGGGAGGGGTGCTGTAGGTGGGCGACCATGGGTGGGGGTGCCACGGGTGTGGGGCGGCTGGAAAGGTGTCTCGGGTGGGGGAGGGGCGGCTGCGGGGGGATGCTGTGGATGGGGGAGGGGGTCTGTGGGCGCTGTTGGTGACTGAGTCATGGGGTTACCGCGGGTGGGGAGGGCTGGGCATGGGGGTGCCCCGGGTGGGGGAGGGGTGGTGGGGGAGGGAGCGCTTCCGGTGGTACCGTGGTTGGGGGATGCCGTGGGTGGGGGGCGGGGTGTTGCCAGGGGGTGCGGTGGGGAGGGGACTGGGCAGAGATGGGCGTACCAAGGGAGGGGACTGTTCCTATCCTGCATCCAGCCACCCAGATTTGTGACTCTATGACTCCGCCTAGCATTATGTATAAGGACACTACTACTATTGGGGGGGCATTATGTATAAGGACGCTACTACTACTGGGGGCATTACGTATAAGGACGCTACTACTACGGGTGGGGCATTACGTATAAGGATGCTACTATTACTGTTGGGGAGCATTACATATAACTGCTACTACTACTGGGGGGGCATTATGTATAAGGACACTACTACTATTGGTGGGGCATTACGTATAAGGACGCTACTACTACGGGTGGGGCATTACGTATAAGATGAATAAGATTGTGCTACATTGTGGCGTAATTTTAAATGGGGGTACTATTGTGTGGACATGCCCCTTAGTTGTGAGACCACACCACTTTTCCCGATGCACAAAAAGGAATATTGGAGGGCGCAAAATTTATAGTTTGCAGGGGGGCGCCGAACACCCTAGCACCGGCCCTGGCCACCAGTAGCAAAAGTACACCACGGCCACTGACACTATCTGCAGGGAGGGGAACAGCGCTGATATGGAGGGTACTTGCAGGCAGCGAGTCGCCGCCCGCAGCTCCTCTCCCACCTACACACCATACCTGCCGCCTGACACCCACACCCCAGGGAGAGGGCGCTAGCTCAGGCACCGCTAGATCAGCATCTGCAGCATACACACAAGGGCTGCCATGCTCAGCGGCAAGCGGTGCGGAGCATGTGCAGCGGGACAGCGCCAGGACGGGACACGCACTAATCAACATTGCTGCTGGGCCGGAGCTCCCTCCGTCTGCAGCCTAAGGACGCGCACCGCACCTCTCCAGGGAAACACCATGCCTGCCCGCCCACAGGGCTCCGGACGCTTACCTATGCTCCGCGATCACAGCAGCTGACGCTGCCATGCAGGATGGAGGAATGACACCCGTCAGACGGGGCGGACAGTGTGCGGCGGAACGGGGCCAGGAAGGAATGCTGACCACGACCCATTGCTGCTGGGTCTGAGCTCCCTCCCTCTGCAGTCACCATCTCACAGCAGCAGCCTGGAGGTTAGTGGCCACCACGACCCGCACATCCTTACCTCACACATACCTCACACATACCTCACATATACCTCACATACCTCACACATGACAGCAAAGGTACACACACTGTGACATCACACCTGTAGCCCACCCCTATATCTGCTAAGTACTCCCCGTCACTATGCCCTGTCACCCTCATCCTGCTCTCTAACTGCCTGTCTGTGTACTTGCCTTCACCCCTCTTACACCATCAGCAACCCTCACTAACTACCACAGAGACTATGTGCACTGATATCTGCCCCTCCACCACCTGCAGCGCCCCTGGACCCCTCCCCATCCCCCGCAAACCCCCGCACCTGCCCCTCCACCACCCGTGGCACCCCCACCCACTGCGCCTTCGGACCCCCTACCCCACCCGCAGTGTCTTCCAAACCCCTCCCCCATCTGCAGCAGCCCCTCCCCCATCCGCTGCACCCCCGGACCCATCCCCTGCACCACCACCCCTCCAGCAACCGCAACACTTTCGGTCCCACTACCCCACCCGCAGCACTCACCCCATCACCAACCACTCCACCTGCGGACCCCCTACACCACCTGCTCCTCCACTACCTACAGCCCCTCCCGATCCACTGCACCCTCACCCCCCTCCCTCCCTCCCCCACCCGCAGCGCCTCCAGGCAACACCTGCACCCTTCTCCACCAGCAGCGCCTCCGGTTCCCCTCCCCCATCCGCAACAGCCCCTCCCCCGCCTCCCCCACCCACAGCACCCCCACCCCTCCCGCATCCCCTGACCCCCTCCCCATCCGCTGAACCCCCGCACTCACCCCTCCCCCATCCGCTGCACCCACTGACCCATCCCCTACACCCCCACCTCTCCAGCAACCGCAACACCTTCGGACCCACTACCCCACCCTCAGCACCCACCCCTCCACCACCCACTGCACCTCCACCACCTGCAGCCCCTCCCCACCCACCGCACCCCCACCCGCAGCGCCTCCAGGCCCCCTACCTCACCCGCAACACCGGCACCCTTCCACCCTGCAGCGCCTCCGGAACCCCTCCCTCATCCGCAACAGCCCCTCACCCGCCTCTCCCCCACCCACAGCACCTCACCTCTCCCACACTCTCGGACCACCTCCACCATCCGCTGCACCCCCGCACCCACCCCCTATCCCACCCGCGCACACACCCCTCCACCACCTGCAGCACCTCCAGACCCCCTCCCCCATCCACCGCAAATCCACACACCTGTCCCTCCACCACCCGTGGCACCCCCACCCACAGCGCCTACGGACCCCACACCTCAACACACACGGACCCTCCCTCCTCCGGACCCCTAACCCCATTCACTGCACCCCCCCCTCTCCCACCCGCAACGCCTCCACACCTCCTACCCACCCGCCACACCTTTTCCCACCCGCAGTACCTCTGGAACCCCTCCCCCATCCAGCCCAGCATCTGCCCCTCCCCCACCTGCCCCTCCCCCACACCCAACGCCCCCTGGCCCCCTCCCCCGGTACCCACCCGCGCCGCCCGCCCCTCCACCACCTACATCACCTCCGGACCCCATCCGCCACACCCCGCATCTGGCTCTCCCCCGCCCGCTGCACCTTTGGATCCCCTACCCCACCCACGCAGCAGGCCCTTCCCAATCCGCATCGCCTACACCATTCGCAACAGCACCGCACCCGCCACTTCCCCACCCACGTTACCCCCGCATCCACCCCTCCCCCACCCACCGCGCCCCCTGGACACCTCCCCCATCCACTGCACACCCGCACCCACCCCTTCCCCATCTGCAGCACCTTCGGAACCCCTCCTCCATCCGCAACAGCCCTGCAGCTGCCATCCCCCACCTGCGACACCCCTGCTCCTACCCCACCCACAGCGCCTTCATACCCCCTCCCCCATCCGCGGTCCCCACTCCCCAAACCCCTTCCTGTTGCAAGGGACTACGCCCCCTTCACCATCGGAAGGCCTTTCATTGTGCAATATTCAAACACTAACAAAACTAGGAATGCAGGGAATACTCCATATATTGAACCCCAGAAAGGCGTGCAGGGGCTTAAGGGGCGTAGCCCCTTCCGACGGTGTGAAGAGCGCCCGTAGGGCGCGATGAAGCACCTAGTATATATATATATACACACACACTGTATATAATATCATTTTTTTTTATGGTCCCCTTACACCGAATTAGGGTTAAAGAGACAGCTATTTGTAGGACACGGTGCATGTACAGGCAGGAGGGTTACTGTCACATCCAGCATCTGAGAATGGCCTCTCCTGTACTGCAACATGTCACCGCCGCCCTGGAATATGTGCTCCGTCTCCGCTGTACATTCACATCACATCATCAAGGCAACATGAAATTCAATTAGGCGGAAGAGGAATACATTGTCCTGGTTTTATTGGGACTTGCATTAAGCAGACAAGGGGTGTAATTCCAAGTTGATCGCAGCAGGAAATTTTTTAGCAGTTGGGCAAAACCATGTGCATTGCAGGGGGGACAGATGTAACATGTGCAGAGAGAGTTAGATTTGGGTGGGTTATAGTGTTTCTGTGCAGGGTAAATACTGGCTGCTTTATTTTCACACTGCAATTTAGATTTCAGTTTGAACACACCACACCCAAATCTATCTCTCTCTGCACATGTTATATCTGCCTCCCCTGCAGTGCACATGGTTTTGCCCAATTGCTATCAAAAATCCTGCTGCGATCAACTTGGAATTACCCCCAATGTACAGATCAGTCCTTAGATGGTAGATTAGATCAGAGGGGCCTATTTGTCAAAATAATAATAAATGTTGTGGCTATTTATTATTAGAGGTGCACATTGTTTAATTCGCAGTGATTTCGGATGCAATGGACTTACTTAAATGTGCTAATGATTTCTCTGATTTCTTGCACTGATTTCATTGCATTGCGTTTCTTGCACTCAGAGACACCCACCCTCCAAAGTACAAAAGTCAATTTCGTCCGAAATCACTGCGAATGCAACTATTGGGCTTTGGTCAGAACCTGTCGCCACTTGCCGGCCGCCTGTGCACACGCAGTGGCTGTAGTGCGCCTGTGCAACAGTCATTATGCGATTGCATCATGACTGACAGGCGACGGGCATCCAGGGGCAGCGATGCGGCGTTGGTGGGAGTGTCACTGGAAACGCAGGCATATCACGGCCATTTTCGGGGTCGGCCTGCGTTTACAGCAATTGGAAACATGACGGTGGTGCCCCTGCATACACAGCCAGGCTGCAGAGGTCAACCTCTATTTGTGGTTTTTGCAATGCGATTTCAATTGAATTGCGATTACATCACTGGGCGGAGCCACACATGTTGGGTGGCCTTGTCCTGTGCTGGGCGGCCCCCGGCATGAGATTTTAGTGGTCGCAGAGTTTGCTTAGACTGCAGAATCTGCGACCAAATCTGAATAACCCCCAGTGTGCACATTGGCGCAGTGTCAAACATCTGAGGCAATGGGCCAGAGACAGTGGATCGACCCCTGACTACTGTACCCGTCGCTCAGATTGCAAATAAATCCTCTGTATGTCCACTGTCGCTAATCCATCACCATGTGTGCACACTGCGGAATTTGCACATGCGCAGTACCGAAACATCGCATCCTCAGTCGTCATTGTGTCACCTCTGAATCAGGCGCATTGCAACACTTGTACTTTCACATGTAACAGTAGCAGCAAACGTTTATACTGCAAGGTTCTGTCCTGGCACCATTACTGCGCTTGGTCAACCTGAGGTCATGCACGCACAGAGGTGAACGCAGGAAACATGATTGAGCTTTCTGCCGAACAATGAAATGTAAAATATGTTTATAGACATTTTCTATTCCAATATATTTGTTGTGTAGATAACAGATTGAATTTCAAGGTTAATGGAAAGCAGGCCAGGATTTACATATTCATTTGATTAAGGAATTTGTGCAAAGTGGTAGGCATATAATATTACAAGTAGGTTCGATCGATAAAAAAGTTTCCAACCACCCAATGCCAACAAATTGCTAAAAATGGCATCTTGCTTTAGAAATTATATTAACGTTAAATGAAAACCTAGCGTGATGTTTTTGCCTATTTGCTTATTAGGCACCTATATCCAGGAGAATAATATACACTCCCGGGGGTTGAGGAGAGCATCCCAACATTTGGAAGTGGCTCCCAGATAATCTGGGAGTCTGGGGGAGTATGGGATAGTCAGTGGTGCAAGTAGAATTATTTTCTTAGTGGTACGGATAGTAAAAATGGGCGTGGTCATGTGTCATGAGGGGCGTGGTCATTAGAAAATAGGGGAGTGGCTAGATGACAATAGGGACATGGTCACATTATGCCACACACCATAATGCCCATTACACATTATGCCAAACACTATAATGCCCATTAGACATTATGCCACACACCGTAAAACCCATTACACATTATGCCACACACTGTAATGCCCATTACACATTATTCCAGACACCGTAACACCCATTACAAATTATGCCACACACCGTAATGCCCATTACACATTATTCCAGACACCGTAATGCTTATTACACATTATGCCACACACTGTAATGCCCATATGACATTATGCCACACACCGTAATGCTTAGTACACATTATGCCACACACCATAATGCCTATTACACATTATTCCAGACACTGTAACACCCATTACACATTATTCCAGACACTGTAAGACCCATTACACATTATGCCACACTGTAATGCCCATTACACATTATGCCACAATCCGTAATGCCTATTACATATTATACCACACACCGTAATGCCTATTACATACTATACCACACACCGTAATGCCTATTACATATTATACCACACACCGTAATGCCTATTACATACTATACCACACACCGTAATGCCTATTACATGTTATGCCACACACAGTTATGCCACTGACCCCATTTTACAAAAATGCCCATTATAAATTATGCCCCAGTGGTGGTCTGGTGGTACTGCGTACCACCACCATATTTCTTAATGGCACTCCATACCACCCCATGCCACCATACCTTCAGCACTGGGGATAGTAGATTTTAATTATGTTCAATTATTTGAAGACTTTCCAAGGTTTTCATTTCTATAAAAAATTATATCTAACATGAAATTAAAACCAGGCTTCTCCGCGGCCGCCATATGGCGATGACTCGATTGAAACTGCTGCATTTCTGTTTGCAAAATGATTTACAGAAGGAGGCCGACACTTGCAAACATTTCCTCTGCTGCTGGATCAATATGATTAAGTTGAAGCATATTTTGGCCATTATGTGACAGGACACCAATCTGTGCGGCACAAGCCGGGAATAAATCACTTTATTTCTTATTTCCAAATGTGGCAAAACAATGGAGGATTTAGTATTACTGCATTTAATTACAATAAGCGATACTGTAGCCTCACCAAACATCTGAGCCTGCCACAAAACTTCAGCTTCTTTTAGGGCTCATCCACTTTTTGATAAAGTACTGGCGTCAAATACTGACAAACTTCTGGTAAGATACTACGGCCAAGGGATACATTGATTCCTATCGCAGTACACATAGAGATGAGTGACAAAGAAATTTACACCCTATTCCAGTGCTCATGTGCATACGTATATCATCACACTCGTGTTATAGGGATCGGTGACTCCCTAAGCTGCAGTATTTCTCTAAGCAAACACATTCTAAACTTATGCTCATACATCTGCACGTACTCCAGGGGCAGATCCAGGAAAAAATTACAGGGGGGGGCACCATAAGTGGTTGTGCTATCAAGGAGGGGTGCAGTTAGAAGTGGAGTGGGCATGACCAAGTTTCAGTGGGTGTGACCAATTGTGTGAGGGTGTGTGGTCACGTGCTCAATGTGAGTATCGAGTGTGTCTATGGTCGAAATGCACTGCAGGAGGGGGTACAGGTGCACAGTTAGTTCTTATACCTTATGGGGGTCATTCTGACCCGTTCGCACGCTGCTGGTTTTCATAGCCGTGCGAATGGGTCAGAACACCTCCCCCCCAGCAAAAGACTGCTCACTGCAGCACCATTCTCCCTCCCCAGGTCACCCCTCCTCCTGCTCGGCTCCTCTGCACTGACTACATGTCACATTTCTCCAGGGAGCCAATCAGGAGGAGGAACACACGTGAGCAGAGCAGCAGCAGCAGGTGACAGGGGTGTAGTATGGTATGCCGGCGGCCAGGCTCCCGACGACCAGCATACCGGCGCCGGGAGCCTGACCGCCGGCATACAACAGCGTGGCAAGCGCAAATGAGCCCCTTGCGTGCACAGTGGCGCGCTACAAGCGCCATGCTATTTATTCTCCCTCCAGATGGGTCGTGGACCCCCACGAGGGAGAAAATCTGTCAGTATGCCGGCTGTCGGGATTCCGGCGCCGGTATACTATGCGCCGGGATCCCAACAGTCGGCAACCTGAAGACCACCCGGTGACAGAGGAGGAGGGGGACATGTCGTGTGCCGGGTGCGGGTGTGCGCAGCGGTGCGGTCAATACAAAAAATAAATAAAAAATGACAGGGTAGGCACATGCCTTGGTGCCCCCCCCCCCCAAATCCGCCAATGACGTACTCTATACAAAACGGGAACCTCCGCTGTCTTTATCTGGCTTTCTCCCGACTATGGGAGTTATTCAGGTGTGTTAGCAAACAGAAAAAGCGCACTAATGAGAAAAACCATGTGCACTGCAGGTATGGCAGATGTAACATGTGCAGAGAGAGTTAGATTTGGGTGGATTATATTGTTTCTGTGCAGGGTAAATACTGGCTGTTTTATTTTTACACTGCAATTTAGATTTCAGTTTGAACATACCCCACCCAAATCTAACTCTCTCTGCACATGTTACATCTGCCCCACCTGCACTGCACATGGTTTTGCCCATTAGTGGGCTTTTTTGGTTTGCTAACAAACCTGAGTAAGGCGTTTAAGGCCTGATGCAGGGATGTATTAAATACATTCTCAGCTGCGAATATGTACTTAGAGACTGTCCAAAAATCTGCAAATGTCCTAGCCATCTGGATTTGTATTGGGACGGCCACTGGCAGCGGCTGTGTACAAAGGTGCAGCATCAGCCGCGGAACAGGCGATTAACTCTATGATTGCGCAACATGGTCACAGGAAGTAAGATGCCAGAGCCATTGCAGCTGCTTACGAGATTGCAGTTGACGCTACACCCCTTTACCACCCACAAGCGGTCCCTGGCTGTCAGTCGCTTCTTGAAGAATCCTGCGCGTGGCCGTCATTATAAGGCCATCTCGGCACTTGCACAGAAATGTGCGCCACTGCGTAAAACATCGACCGTGCACATATCTGAATCAGGCCCATTTGTCCAGCAATTTTTCTCCTTAATTTGTACATTCTCCTGTTCCGATGTGGCAGGATGACATCTGAGTCACAGTCCTCTGTCTATAGCCCCAGAGATTCTCTTTATCCAACATCGGCCACATCAGCCACGGCACACAAAGGAAATGTATAACAGAGAACGTGAGTCTGTGAAAGCTCCTCGTACTCCTGACGGCTGCCTGGCGTATACTGCTGCCGTATTAGCTGAGAGTGTTCTGGAAATTGCCAAACTATTACACAGGAGAAAAAAATAAAACGAGATTGCAAAATCTATGCAGCTGTAAAACGTGTTTTTTTTAGGCACACCATGGACCGTCTCCCTAGATCAGAAGGAAGAACGTGGGCTTGATACACACGTGGACGTAGTTGTCGCTGTGACTGCATTTTTTTCACACAGCCACGATTGCGTTTTTATGTTCAGGCCCATAGAGAGCGGCGCCAGGCCCAGGTACTGTATAGGGAGTGTACTAATTCACGCCCCCATAAAAATATAACCGTCACTAAAAAAGTAATTGTGGGGCCGTGCATCACCTCCTAACCTTATGGAAAGCAACCGCTCCCTCATAGACACGCCCTCAGTGAGTGCCCATGCTGAAATGGGCGTGGTCTCACTGAGATGGGCGTGACCCTGCAGGGAACAAATACCTTACACACCAGTTTTTGACCCTGCACCAACAGACTTTGGCCACCACAGGAAAAAATAAATCTGTATTATGCCAACACCGCAATGCCCGTGATACATTATGCCCTACAGTAAAGCTTCAGATTTCTTTTAAATTACCTGCTCGTTGCCAGGGGTTTCATGCGCTGGTTGTCATGCTCGTTGCCAGGGGTTTCATGCACTGGGTGACATGCTCGTTGCCAGGGGTTTCATGCGCTGGGTGTCATGCTCATTGCCAGGGGTTTCATGCACTGGGTGACATGCTCGTTGCCAGGGGTTTCATGCACTGGGTGTCATGCTCATTGCCAGGGGTTTCATGGGCTGTGTGTCATGCTCGTTGCTAGGGGTTTCATGCATTGGGTGTCATGCTCGTTGCCAGGGGTTTCATGCTTGTTGCCAGGGGTTTCATGTGCTGGGTGTCATGCTCATTGCTAGGGGTTTAATGCGCTGGTTGTCATGCTCATTGCCAGGGGTTTCATGCAGTGGGTGTCATGCTCATTGCCAGGGGTTTCATTCACTGGGTGTCATGCTTGTTGCCAGGGGTTTCATGCGCTGGGTGTCATGCTCATTGCCAGGGGTTTCATGCACTGGGTGTCACGCTTGTTGCTAGAGGTTTCATGCGCTGGGTGTCCTGCTCATTGCTAGAGGTTTCATGTGCTGGGAGTATTTGCTGCTCCCCCTCCTACCGTCCATTGTACTCTGTTAGGGGGGTGGAGTTTCGTAAAATGATGCGGTTGCATTGTGATGTTATGATGCATTTGAAAAATGTCACAAAACTCTGCCTGGATGTCACCTGGCTTTAGTCAGCCCCGGGACCTGTGTAATCCATGAGTGTCCCAGTATAAGGGATAGTATGGTAAGCCTACCTACAGTATATATAACGACATCTTATGGAGAGTTATAGAAAGTTATGTGTTATATATATATATATATATATAAATATATATGAGGTCATTAGATTTAGGTGGTCATTCTGACCAAATCACGCGCTGCGCTTCTTCGCAGCCATGCGATCGGGTCGAAACTGCACATTCGCGGTGTGCGCATTGCACAGGTGCGTCGTTTACTCTGTGATGGCCTTCGCCGGGCAGCGACGCCTCCAACGAAGAAAGCGGTCGCAGCAGCAACCGCAAGAAGATTGACAGGAGGAAGGCGGATCCGGGCGTCAACTCACCGTTTTCGGGGCGCGGAGATCCGAACGCAGGCGTGTCGAGGCGTTTGGAGGGTGGATGTCTGATGTCAATTCCGGGACCTGCAACACTGAAGTGATCGCACAGGGTGAGTAACTACTACCCTGGTCTACTTCTGCACAAAACTTTTTTTGCATAGCAGGGCTGCACAAGTGATTGCAGCCTTGCTATGCAAAAATCCCTCCCCCATAGGCGGTGTCTAGTTGATCGTACGGGCTGCAAAAAGTTGCAGCGTGCGATCAACTTGGAATGTCCCCCTTAAAGCAGCAATTACCTTACAGCTTAAAACCAAGTTGGTTTTGCCTTGAAACTAATTGCCCCTTTAAATATAGCCACTATCTTGCCAGAACCACGCCATCCCCCGCAGACCGCAGGCTATGACACTTGGTACTTGTTCTGCACGCAATCTCCGGTGTCCTTATTCCCGGGCTCCACCTTCTCCCCTAGTCTGCCTTAGCGCAGTACATCCTGTACAATAGAAAGTTGCTCTCTTCCTTCTTTTTACTTTTCCTTCCTAGATTTGCAGAGAGCGGCATCTGTCATAGAACTAGCCGGCGACGGAATTACTGCTCACCTTGAATAAATAACGCTTCAGCGGTGAACTGTTCCTCTTCATACACGAAGAAGCCGTCACGGACCAGGATCCATTTTTATGAGTCATGATAATCGGACAAGTGGCTCCGAGCTACTGCTCAGCGCCCTGGTAGGAAATCTATCTCCCTCTCGCTCACAATAAGCGCCCGCTCCTCCAGCCTGCAGCTATGGGTAACTACAAATAAATTAGCCCTAAGTGTTGGGAAGAGACTGAGGCCTTTCAATTAGGGTTGGACATCAGTACAGAGCGCTGGCAGCACGGGAATAAAGAGAATATATTCCAGGGACAGTCTGTGATGGCAGGAGCTGGCCGGGGGACATATTTATTTTAATACATACAAGGTCATTATGCTTGGCATGAGGACTGGCGTTGGAAAGCATTAGGTGACGCTGCCGGAATACATATTATTTATCAGAAACACTCCGATCTGTTCGGCGTCTTTAGCCGGATAAAATTAGGACAAACCTCGTGGCTGGTGAGAATTAGAATATGACACAAAGTAATGACGGTGAGCGCGGTTGCACAATCAGATGCGTATGACGCCTACACGTCTTACACATGGTAACGTTTGAAACATAATATTTGTCAAACAAGTGCGGGCAAACATTGGCTCTTCCCCAAACCGCGGAGAGATCACAGGTTACCAGCCTGTCTGATGTACGGAGGGGTCCAGTATGATCTACCGACAGACACTATACCGACGATCATAACCCCAACAGCCATTGCCGACAGAATACCGACATGGCAAAAATACAGACATACAGTATGTTCAAAATGCCGACATGGTCAGAATACCGATATTTGAATGCAGACCTTTCAAAATACCGACATGAGTTTTTCTGTTTTTATTGGTGTCAATGTAGATATAGGTCGACATGGACAACGTGTAAGTGTACCGCGTCCCCTCGCCATGCTTTGGACATGGTGTCTCGCTGCGCTCAGCACACTGTTATATTCCCCCTCCAGGTCCACTGGGATGGTAAAGTAGAAACAAGTCTGTTTTTAGACAAAAAATCCTTAAAAACGCATGTCGGCATTTCAAATGTCTGTATTCTGACTATGTCTGCATTTTGAACATGTTGGTATAATGAATGTCGGTATTTTGACTGTCAATGGCTGATGGGATTATGACCATCGGTACTGTGTCCGTCGGTAAATCCATTGCTACCCGTACCGAGATATCTCCCCACTAATTGCAGGTGCTCGAAACATCCACCGAGTATAAAACGGAAAAGTGACACAATTTTGCATCAATAGATCATTACATATCACAAGTGCGTTGGTATCAGGATCCCGGCAGTTGGAATGCCGGCTGTCAAACTACCGACAGCATCATCCGGCGCCGGCATTCCAAGTAGTGTCGGGATTCCAGAGTCGGTATTTCAACTGCCAGGATCCCGGGAATCAGAATCCTGACTGGATCCCACCATAAGTTGCCGGCCCTGCTTGTTTCTTATATGGAAGATAATTGCTGCAGTACTTTTCCAGAGTACATTGGGGATGCGGTTACCATCCCGGCGTCCAGTCATGTGACCGATACTGGAATCCCAACACCACTATGGTCTTTGCTTCTTGTATAGACAGATTAGCACAGCCCACTCTGTGAGACCGCCACGGCTCTTCCAAGCTGTTATGGCATGCTGAGACTTACAGTTCTAAAACAGCTGAAGGGCTAAAAGTTGCCTCATTTTCTAATAAAATGAGAATTGAGCGTTCTTACCATTCATTACCGTATGTCAAAGGCAAGTGTTCTTTTTATCATTAAATGTTTTATAAGTGCTAAAGAATTCTGCCAACAATCCATTCTATAGCCCAAGTCGCTGATTTCAAGGAGTAAATATATATATTTTAATATACAATAGAGGAATCATTTGTAACCTCTTGTTACTGCTTAGGCTCCACCTTCACAAAGAGGCTCATGTGGATTTGGATGAGAAATAAGCAGGTAAAGAGGCGCACTTGGGGTCTTTTCAGATGTGGATGCAGTGTTACGAAAATTGCAAACGGGTGATTTTTGGAACACTGCACGTGTGCAGCGTCCTCAAGTCCTCATTATCCAATCGCATCCAGGAAGGATTGAGGACCTGATTCAGCATGGATTGCAAAAGCAAAATCTTTCTCTAATGGGCAAAAGAGACTTAGATTTGGGTGGGTTATTTTGTTTCTGTGCAGGGTAAATACTGGCTGCTTTATTTTTACACTGCAATTTAGATTTCAGATTGAACCCACCCCACCCAAATCTAACCCTCTCTGCACATGTTACATCTGCCCCCCCTGCACTGCACATGGTTTTGCCCAACTGCTAACAAAGTTCCTGCTGCGATCAACTCGGAATTACCCCCATGGTTTTGCCCATAGAGAAAGATTTTGCGATCCACACTGCATCAGTCCCTAAATTAGCAAAAACTGCAACCACCTCTGAATAACCCCCCTGGTGCAGCCTGCGGAGCTGAACACATCTCAGAATGCACCCAGCTCTGGAGGTTTTATGCAAGGAAAATCCAGTAGTGTTCTATATGCACGATTTATACCAGGAGATGTGGGTGACGATAGTGTTCTATATGCACGATTTATACCAGGACATGTGGGTGACGATAGTGTTCTATATGCACGATTTATACCAGGAGATGTGGGTGACGATAGTGTTCTATATGCACGATTTATACCAGGAGATGTGGGTGACGATAGTGTTCTATATGCACGATTTATACCAGGAGATGTGGGTGACGATAGTGTTCTATATGCACGATTTATACCAGGAGATGTGGGTGACGATAGTGTTCTATATGCACGATTTATACCAGGAGATGTGGGTGACGATAGTGTTCTATATGCACGATTTATACCAGGAGATGTGGGTGACGATAGTGTTCTATATGCACGATTTATACCAGGAGATGTGGGTGACGATAGTGTTCTATATGCACGATTTATACCAGGAGATGTGGGTGACGATAGTGTTCTATATGCACGATTTATACCAGGAGATGTGGGTGACGATAGTGTTCTATATGCACGATTTATACCAGGAGATGTGGGTGACGATAGTGTTCTATATGCACGATTTATACCAGGAGATGTGGGTGACGATAGTGTTCTATATGCACGATTTATACCAGGAGATGTGGGTGACGATAGTGTTCTATATGCACGATTTATACCAGGACATGTGGGTGACGATAGTGTTCTATATGCACGATTTATACCAGGAGATGTGGGTGACGATAGTGTTCTATATGCACGATTTATACCAGGACATGTGGGTGACGATAGTGTTCTATATGCACGATTTATACCAGGAGATGTGGGTGACAGTAGTGTTCTATATGCACGATTTATACCAGGAGATGTGGGTGACAGTAGTGTTCTATATGCACAATTTATACCAGGAGATATGGGTGACAGTAGTGTTCTATATGCACGATTTATACCAGGAGATGTGGGTGACAGTAGTGTTCTATATGCACGATTTATACCAGGAGATGTGGGTGACAGTAGTGTTCTATATGCACAATTTATACCAGGAGATATGGGTGACAGTAGTGTTCTATATGCACGATTTATACCAGGAGATATGGGTGACAGTAGTGTTCTATATGCACGATTTATACCAGGAGATGTGGGTGACGATAGTGTTCTATATGCACGATTTATACCAGGAGATGTGGGTGACAGTAGTGTTCTATATGCACGATTTATACCAGGAGATGTGGGTGACGATAGTGTTCTATATGCACGATTTATACCAGGAGATGTGGGTGACGATAGTGTTCTATATGCACGATTTATACCAGGAGATGTGGGTGACAGTAGTGTTCTATATGCACGATTTATACCAGGAGATGTGGGTGACGATAGTGTTCTATATGCACGATTTATACCAGGAGATGTGGGTGACAGTAGTGTTCTATATGCACGATTTATACCAGGAGATATGGGTGACAGTAGTGTTCTATATGCACGATTTATACCAGGAGATATGGGTGACAGTAGTGTTCTATATGCACGATTTATACCAGGAGATATGGGTGACAGTAGTGTTCTATATGCACGATTTATACCAGGAGATATGGGTGACAGTAGTGTTCTATATGCACGATTTATACCAGGAGATGTGGGTGACGATAGTGTTCTATATGCACGATTTATACCAGGAGATGTGGGTGACGATAGTGTTCTATATGCACGATTTATACCAGGAGATGTGGGTGACGATAGTGTTCTATATGCACGATTTATACCAGGAGATGTGGGTGACGATAGTGTTCTATATGCACGATTTATACCAGGAGATGTGGGTGACGATAGTGTTCTATATGCACGATTTATACCAGGAGATGTGGGTGACGATAGTGTTCTATATGCACGATTTATACCAGGAGATGTGGGTGACGATAGTGTTCTATATGCACGATTTATACCAGGAGATGTGGGTGACGATAGTGTTCTATATGCACGATTTATACCAGGAGATGTGGGTGACGATAGTGTTCTATATGCACGATTTATACCAGGAGATGTGGGTGACGATAGTGTTCTATATGCACGATTTATACCAGGAGATGTGGGTGACAGTAGTGTTAGAGCAAAGGCTAACATTACAGAATGCAGTCCATACACAATAAGGTACTCAGCGAAGTATAAAATACATAAGACAGGCTTGTCTGTGTCTGGATAGTGTTATTTACTGTTTATCCTTTTATTTAGTTATTACCAGTTATTTTTATATTTGTCCATTTCGTTCAGTCCCTGCCCCAGAGGAGCTTACAATCTATATTCCCTATCACATGTACACATATACATTAGGGCTTTTTTTGTTAATTTTGGGGAGTGTGAAAGGAATACGCAGTACCAGAGGAAACGCAGGCAACCACGGAGAGAATATACAAACTCCACACAGTTAGGGCCATGGTGGGAATTGAACTCAATACCTCACTGCTGTGAGGCTGTAATGATACTCATTACACCTGTCATACTGAATTGTTAATAAATACTATACAGTATCAAATACGTTTACATACAGACAAATACAGCATTAAAGTACTAATATATATCAGATAATTTCAACATTTTTTGTCTTCCCTTTTAGAAAGTCACCTGGGAATCTGCTACCCTGCAGCAGATGGCAAATATCAAATTATTTCAATACATGACAGCAGCCGATCTTTTAATAGTGTCAGTGGGAGGAATAGAGTGGCATTCAGCCAATCGGAAGGGGCCGTTGATCATCATTGTTAAGTCTTTGCATCTGCAAATGAACAACTTCCTGACAGGCACAAACATTCTTTATTGTGGTCCGCATTTAATGCATTTGGGTGAATACACACTTCCTGTACTTGCCCAATGCTTCCGTGCTTCTTCCATGGTCCCATAAAAGCAAACTGTGTCTGACTCTACATACAGTACAGTAGGCATAATTTTTGTGCACAGGCAGAGCACAACAAAAAAGTGCAATTTGCACCAATAAAATAGGTTCACATCCAACTCTATTACTCTATACGTAAACCTTATCTGTCCCGCTTTTGGTGAGTCAGTCCTGTTTTTCGGGCACTGTCCCACCATCTCATCTACAGGCCACAATGACTCATGGGGGGGTGGAGGTTCAGGCTAATGGCAGATGCCTATAAGTTGGTAGGAGCATAGGGGATGTGAGCAAGGAGGCTAGTGCGCACATTCACCAGACCAGAGTTGGGGAAATTGAAGATAACTGGATACAGAGCAGTCAATAAGATAAGGTATCAATCTCTCTTAGGCTAATTTCTGTACAGCCATAAAGCACTATGATGCTCCAATAATCCAGTGACAGACTTGGGCATATGCAGTTTTAGAGAGCCAAGTAAACAACATGCACCTGCAGTCTTATCAGCAAGACGTTTAAGTCTGTTGACTCAGACATGTAACGTGATTGTGGCTAATGAGTAGTGCACAATAACAGAAGCATGCAACATTATTGTGGTTGGTGAGCCATGCACAATTACACTCAGTTGTAGCATTTTACCATTTCACTACAACTACAGAGGTAACACTAAATCAACGTTGCTCTACATAGCAGACCAGTGGTTGAACCGATCTCTAAACAGAGTGAACCGAGCCAGTGGGCAGTGTTATAAATGGGGGTCTGATTTAAGGCCACATCCAGTGGCGTAACTACCATGGGTGAAGGGGGTGCAGCTGCTATGGGGTCCCTGGTGCTTCCAGGGCCTTCTGCTCCCCCTTCACCTAGTCACCGGCTGCCTCTGAGGTCCGTCACTCCCCCTTCAACTCCGACCAAGGGATGAATGTACGCCGCCGATAGCCCCCCCCCCCCTGCAGCCATGTGGAGGGCACCAACAGCAGAGCCGCAATTTGCGGTAATTTAGAGGGCTGGGCCTAATGTCGTGAAGTGCCCACCCCCATCAGAGACCTCTGCGAGTCTGCTGTAGCAGGTAATGTATCTTCTGCTTGCTCTCCCTCTCTCTCTATCCCCGATGTCTCCCTGACACTCTCTCTTGCTACTCTCTCTGGCTACTCTCTCTGACACTGTCTGTCCCTCTCTCTCACTGACACTGTCTCTCTCCAGCTCTCAAACTGTCTATCTCCCTCTCTTTCTCTCTTTCTGGCACTGTCTCTCCCTCTCTAATGCCCTTACGTTGTCTCTCTCCCTCCCTCTCTTTCTCCATGTCTCTCTCCCCGACACACTCTCTGTGTGATATTAGCTCTCTCCCTCTTTCTCTCTGACACTATCTCTCTCCCTGACAGTCTCTCTCTCACTCTCTCAGGTACTATCTCTCTCTCTCCCTCTCTCCCTCTGACACTGTCTGTCTACCCCTTTCTCTCTCCCTGACACTGTCTCTCTCTCTCTCTCTTCTCCCTCCCTGACACTGTCTCTCTCTCTCACTGGCACTGTCTCTCTCTCTCCCTCTGTATCTGTGATACTGTCTCTCTCCTTGGCACTGTCTCTCCCTCCCTGGCACTGGCTCCCTCTCTCCCTCCCTGATAGTGTGTGTCTCTCTCTCTCTCTCCCTGACTCTCCCTGACACCCTCTCTCTCTCTCTCTTTCTCTTTCTCCCTGCCTATCTCTTCCAGACACTCACTCTCTCTTGCTCCTGCTTCTCTTCTCTTTAACACCCCCTCCCTCCCTGACATTATCTCTCCCTCTGACACCCTCTGTCTTTCTCCGATGACCTATCTCTCTCTTCCCCTTTCACCCCTTTTTCTCTCTTGCCCTGACCCCTCTCTCTCCCTCTTTTTCTTACTCCTCTCTCTCTTTCTTTCTCCCCCCTGACACCCTTGTTGTCTCTCACTCCCCTCACGCTCTCTCTCCTGCTCCCCTAAGGGGCATTGTAATGAAAATGGTGTGGGGGAGGAGAGGCCCTTTCAAGATTTAGCTATTGGGCCCCCAAAGTTGTAGTTACACCCCAAGGCTGTACCCCTTTTTGGACACATGACTTAGGTGCGCATCCAAATGTCCTTACTCTATACTCCCAGATTTTGGAAGTACTGTATGCTCTAGATTCGCTCCAAAATGTGCTATATCACAGGTTGGGGCATATATAATGAGGCCCTTTGCTCTCTACATTTCTGATAAGAAACATTTTTGCTACATGTTCATATTATGTATGTAATAACTTTTAAGTCAGTAAATATGTCTATACTGTACATTCTATTATAGGGATGATGTAAGTCTGAATAATAGACATACAGTTTATCACTTATAAAAGTAGCAGCAGTATTACTGAAAGTCCTTGACGCCCACATGTTTGAAAGTCACAACTGGAACAAAATAAGTCACACCCTCAACCCACCGAGGCTCCACTCAAATTTGAAATCCCACCCATATTTATGCCCACCACGCCCACTTACTGATAGGTTACACCCCTATGCGGTGAGCGATTCTGCGCTGCATTGTGAAGATCTGATAAGCACTATAGGGAATCTGGGGAAAGATCTATGTATCTTTGCTCTGGTCAACTACAAACCCTTTTCTTGTAAATATTATTTAGATTTTTAAAAGGTTATGAATTCAATGTTATCATTTGGACATCATCACATTAACATCCAATGCATTAAAGATGCAAATTAGCCCAGTAACTATAATCATCTGCCAGATATGTCATGCTTGGGACCTAATGTTTAATGATATAGTACAACACCATATGTACAAAGAGACAATCTTACTAAGCCACATAAATAATAAGAAAACTATTTTGTCATATGGCTACCAATAAAGAAAAATGCTCTATATCTCACGAACAGTGACAGATATTTTTGGGTATCCCTGTCACATGCAGCCCTGTCCTCACTGACACATCACTCATCTCCTGATATACTCTGTGCTGCTGGGGACCCTGCACCTCCCACTATATAACTCTCAGTCTGTGGCTTCCTGCTGCCTCTATTCCCCTCCTCACATCATGCAACTGCCCCTGTCACATGCAGCCCTGTCCTCACTGACACATCACTCATCTCCTGATATACTCTGTGCTGCTGGAGACCCTGCTCCTCCCACTATATAACTCTCATTCTGTGGCTTCCTGCTGCCTCCATTCCCCTCCTCACATCATGTCACTGCCCCTGCCACATGAAGCCCTGTCCTCACTGACACATCACTCATCTCCTGATATACTCTGTGCTGCCGGGGACCCTGCTCCTCCCACTATATAACTCTCAGTCTGTGGCTTCCTGCTGCCTCCATTCCCCTCCTCACATCCTGTCACCGCCCCTTTGTGCTTCTGTGTGCTGTGAGCAGGTGTGTGCAGGAGAGCTCCATCAGTGGTAGCTGTGATATCGTGCTGCAGGGAGTTTCCCTGCTGGCTTCCCCAGGGGGATGGATCCTCCTGGGGGAGAGAGCTCCCTGAGTGCAGGCCATGGCTCGGGCCCTAAACCAACAGCCAGACTAAAGACTTCCGGTGCCCTGACAGATTGTGCGGCTGGCCAGTCGGGGACATCCAGAAGAGGCAGCAGTGGCAGTGCTAATGGTGCGGATTCAGTGAGGCAACTGGAGTTGCAGTCAGTTCCCCATAACATACCGGAGGGTGCTGCTCTCCTGTGTGAGGAAACACAGGATCGAGCGGTGGTGGCTGCTACCAGCCCTGTCGGTGTGGCTCTAGTGAAGGAACTAGAGCCTTCAAATCCCCCCAAACTGTCCGAGGGTGCTCCCCCATGTGCTGTAACATGGGGTGGAGTGGCAGCAGCCGCTGTCTGCCCTATGGACAGTGAAGTAGTGGGGGAGGGGATGAAGCCCTTTGATGCCAAAGAGAATGTGCCTGAGTCTCCTGGAAGTACTGATGATGAGGAAGAGACTTTTGACAGCCTCAGTGTGGAGGAGCTGCAGAAAGAATCAAAAAGAATAAGTGCAAGAATCGCTGATAAGAAAAAGAGAAGGTACTCTTGCTTTAAATGGGAAAGACCTGTGCTGAGAGAAGCCATCAAGTCTCTTTCTAAAGACCTGGATAAGGTAAAAAGCAAGCTGCATGAAAAGCGGCAAGAGAGAAAAGACAAAGAAATGGCAGCACAAGCAGCAGTGCAAGGGTTACCTGACCAAGCAGCAGAGCATGAGTTACCTGATCAAGCTGCAGCTCAGGTGTTGCAAGTGTCTATGCAGATGAGCTCTCAGGAAGCAGACGGGTGTGGTGTCCAGAGCATGATCACAGAGGCTCCAGTGCAGACAGAAAGCAGTGCACACCCCGGCCTACTGACTGATCTGGAGACTGACAGTGGTGTGCAGGAGAATGCAGGTTTGCCGGTCCATGCGGGATCAGAGGTGCCTACCACATCAGCAGCAGCTCAGCTTGGTCCTGCTCCCCCAGCAGTGGGGCCTCCTTCTGTAGTGATGGCTGCCATGGATGAGCTTGAGGAAGAGGAAAAGCGCACAGACTTCCAATTGCGCATGGAGGTAATCAAAGCAGAACTAATGTTGGCCACAAATGCAGAGAAAATAAAGTTAAAGGTTGGTGTACAAAGTAAATTGGCAAATGTCAGTAATGTGCCAGTGACTGGGGAGGCTCTGGGGGTTAATGCTGGTGGGGACACTGTGCAATCCTGCAGTACAGCACAGGGTATGCCAGCACTAGATAAAAATACTCTATCAGACGGTGGTAAAGACATTATTCAGTCTGTATATGGACAGATGGCTGCCCCAGCCAGGGTCAAGGCTGCTGCTGAATTGATTAGCCAGGAACAAAAGAGGCGTGAAGGGTTAAGCAATATAAATGTGGTTAATGCAAATGCTATTGGAAATGTGAATGAACAGCCTGTTCCCGGTACAATGTCTTATTCTAACGTGGCTGCAAGGCCAAATGTTGTTAATAATGTGTCACCTGTAATGGTCGGGCCTGGTCAGGTCAGTAAAAGAAGAAATCTTTTACAGTTTAAATGGGCAGGAACAGGTGAAGTTCCCACTAAAGAAGTGTTCCTACAAATGATTTTCAGCCTTGGGTTCCATGCCTCGGATCTGTATGCCTGCATCCATCCAGTTAAGACGCCAGATTTTGATGTGAGCTTCCAGTCCTATCAGGGACTGCAGACGTTTTGGACGAAGTGGCAGGCATGCAGATCCGTGGCACCCTACAGTAGTTACAAAACAAACTTGGTCACTAAACAGGATAAAGTTAAACTGACAATCTTGGTTAGGAACGAGTCAATTCCAGCCCAGGATATATTGTTCTGGTTATCCAGATTCTGTACTGTACAGTCCAACTTGATCAAGGTTGGTTTTACAATGGGAGTTTGGGGGGGAGCGTGGTCAGCCATGGTCCAATTAAAAAGTACAGACAGAGGTTTTATACATGTGCCTTCTGCTGCGTATATAGGCCGAGACCGAGTTCAATGTTTTTATTCAGGGCAACCCCGCACCTGCTTCAAATGCGGGGATTTTCGACACATGAGCAGTGATTGTAATGTTACCAAATGTACATTATGTGGGAAAATCGGACATGTTTCCAGGGATTGCAGTAATGTTAAATGTAATTTGTGTGGTGAGGATGGCCATCCTTACAGCAGGTGCCCCTGGGCAAGTCACAATATGGAAAGTGAGAGAGAGCAGAGTGAGGAAACAACTAGGAATAAGAATGAAGGTCAGGGAAAAGAACAGGGACCAGTTTTTGTGGGAGTAAGGACACGGAGTTCTGTAGACAAGGAAGATGCCTTTCAAATGGTGAAAAACGGTAACAATAAAAAAAAGAGGAAAGGTGATGATGAGCAGGTAATCCTTACTAACAGATTTGATGTGCTTTCCACTGATGAGGAAGAGGAGGGTGAGGTGGCAAGGAATGGTGGGGAACCAATTTTTGTACCCAGAGTGAGTAAAAGAAAAGCAAAACAGAATAAAAAAACATCTGAAGGGGTAACTATTGAAAAGGGTAAAAGTAAAAGAAGGAAAAAGAAAAAACAAGTACTGGTAGAAGATGATAGTGGAGAAAGCGGAGGAGAGGAGGTACAGGAGGGTCTAGAATGGGACCCCATGGGCACAGAGTTGGTGGAAAAAGAGGTGGCCAAGGATTCAGAAGTTGGAAACGGGCATACTCCTATTGATGAAATGGTAATAGAGGAGACTCAAGAGGTAGAGGAAGAAGAGATTAACATGGACTCTTCTGGTTCAATAATTAAGCCGAGTGGGGCACCTGCATGTGATTCACTGGGGGTTCCAGGCTTGACACACAGGTCTGAGCGTAAACCACCAGATCCTGGACCCTCACAGAGTAAGGATGGCCTGTCCCAAGGGTTAGGCAAGGGGGATGGCATGTTGGATGTCATTGGGGAGAGGGAAACCCCTCCCAAAGGGAAAGAGACACAAGGGGCCGGGTCTTCAAATATGGGGTCAGGGAAAGATGTAAAGGAAAAGTGAGCAAGGTTCTGCTTCTATAACCAAAAGAAACATGGATCCCCAACCCATACGATGTGCCACCATTAATGTGGCTTCCGTAATTTCCGAACGTGCTCGTTTTCTGGCCTTTGATTTTTTCAATACGATTGAGATTGACTTTTTATTTTTGCAAGAGACTAGAATTACTAAGTTGGACACTCTCCACAAGGTGAAGCGTGAGTGGAGGCGTGGGCCTTCTTACTGGTCTCTTGCGGCCGAGCCGTACGGTGGGGTGGCAGTACTTTTTACTGGTATGGTAACCGTGCACAAGGTTATAGAATTGCAGGCAGGTAGGTGTATGATTTTGGATGTCAACCTGAGGGGACATGACCTGAGACTCATTAACATTTATGGGCCACAGTCTTCATGGGACAGGAAATGTCTCTTCAGGGAGATAAAACCGTTCCTTTTTACGGCCCAGCAGATTGTCTTTGGAGGTGATTTCAACACCATTATCAGGCCAAAAGACATGGGAGGTTCAAGGACAACATTGGGTCCTGATTCCAATTTTTTAGTTAGCATGGTTAGACAGGCCGGTCTGGTGGATGTGCATGTTCGCCATTTCCCAGACCTCACGGGTTACACCTATTTCAGTGGTAGTCGTAGGTCTAGGATAGATAGGTTTTTTGTTAAGGGAACTTCGAAAACTTTGCCTCCAGAGGTAAAGCTAGTAGAGTTCTCTGATCACGCTTTTCTCTCTATTACTTTGAATGCTTCAAAAGCTACTTAGAAAGGACGGGGCCTATGGCGCTTGAGCTCTGAGCTCCTAAAGGAAGAAAGGGTTAGACAATCCTTTAGAGACTTCTTTCAATCCCAGGAAACACTTTTGGAGGCGGGTTGGAGTAGATCTGAGTGGTGGGAAGATACTAAAAAGAGAATTCGGAGATTCTTCCGTAGGCTGGTAGCAAAAAAGAACTTGATAAGACGGAATATCTATCAGAACCTGAGAAGGAAATTAGATTTCTTAATCTCTGAGTGTGGAGATAGTGGGGAAATCTCCCGGGTGAAGGCTCAGATGAAGGAATATCAGTATAACCGGCTGGATTCCTTGGTTCTGGAGAGGGATTTTGGAAAGTACCACTCACTTGATCCCTACCAGAGCTGTGGAAAATCAGTTGAGGTGAAGGAGGTGAGGGGTCTGTATGACAGACAGGGTGTCCTTCAAGAGGACAAGGAAGGCATCCTGAATGTTATTGGATCCTATTACTCCGATCTTTTGTCTGAGCAGCCACTTATCAGAAAGAGGATGGAAACATTTCTAAGGGAGACTCCTGGTCTTCGTAACCCAGATGCCTCTTTTGAAACTTTGGGTAATAATGTGACAGCAGAGGAAATCAGGAAGGCGATTGATGGGTTAAATTTAAAGAAGTCTCCAGGCCCAGATGGGTTAACATCTGAGTTTTATATAGCTTTTGCAGACCTCTTGATTCCCCACCTTGTAGAAGTATATAATGAGTGCCTGGACAAGGGAATTCTCCCTCCTTCTATGAGGTTATCTGCTCTCATATTGTTGTCCAAAGGTAAGGATCCATCTCGCATTGAGAACTGGCGCCCCATCGCCCTTCTCAATACAGATAGAAAGATTTTGGCAAAAGTACTTTTTAATAGGTTGTTGGAATTTTCTGAACAACTGCTTTCTCCATCTCAGCACTGTACTGTGAAGGGCCGCAGCACCTTTAGTGCAGTCCTTGGCGTCCGGGAGGCCATAGAGCGGTGCCGTGCTGAGAAATGGGGAAAGTACTTGCTGGCATTAGATCAGTCTAAGGCTTTTGACCGAGTAAATCATGAGTACCTGTGGGCCTTGCTTGAAAGGTATGGTTTTCCAGTCAGGGTGGTGAATTGGCTAAGAACAATATACAGTCAGGCCGAGAGCTTCCCACTTGTTAATGGTTGGGTGGGTCCTACCTTTGGCGTGAGCTCTGGTGTTCCTCAGGGATGCCCCCTGAGCCCCCTTCTATATGTATTCGTGATCGATCCCTTCATCAGAAGGGTAGAGAACGGTGCAAAGGGAGGAGTGCAGCTGGGACCGGAGTTCTCTCTGAAGGTAGTGGCTTACGCAGATGATGTCACAGTGGTTCTGTCATCAGTGGCAGAGGCACGTGAAGTAGAAAATCTCATCTGTGAATACTCTGAAGCTTCATGCTCCAGAATAAACCATGAGAAGTGTGACGTTTTCTGGATGGGGGAGGAAGGCGAGGAATTCTGCCTTCCGGACAGCCTCCCCCTGGCCAGTTCACAGATAAAGATTTTAGGCATCTGTTTCGACCATGGTGACTATGCCACTCTAAATTGGGAGAGAACTCTGGAAAATGCTGCCCGGAAAGTAGAGAGCTGGAAGAGATGGAAATTCTCTTACAGGGAAAAGGTTGACTTGTGCAAAACCTACCTGATCCCGATCTTTCTGTACGTCAGCTATGTGTGCTTCTTGCCTCAATCTTTATGGACCAAATTGAACTCTCTGTTCTTTGTTACTTTGGGGGAACAGAATAAATATAGTCAAGAGGGGCATCACTTATAAGTCGAGGAAAGACGGGGGTTTGAGTATGGTCAACCCTGTGGTCTTTTTTGTAACAACCTTTGTAAAACTTAATTTTGGGAGCCTACTGTTAGAGACTCCCCCTCGATGGGCAAGTGGCTTTGAGATCTGGGTGTCTCCCTTCCTCAGGTTTTGGTTAGAAGGGGGCCAAGTGAAGAGTCCCCAAATTCGGCATGGGTATCTCCCGATCTACGTTATCCAGTGCTTGAAAGTGATAAAGCGTTGGGGACTGGAAGTGGGGGAAGTCAAAAGTCTTTCCAGGAAGGAGTTGGGGGAGAGGATTTTGCGAACCCACTTTCATGTTCCGCTGTCACTAAGGGATTGCCCGAGTGATGTCGCTTCAGCAGGGTTGGCTCTGATTAATTCGGAGAGAATACCGCTGAAGTTCAGAGATATTGCTTGGCTTTCTTTCCACGGGAAGCTTTACGTAAAGGGGAACATGATGTGGAGAAATGCCAGTGATCGTGGTTGTCCACGGGAGGAATGTCTAGGGGAGGTGGAGACAATGGACCATTTCTTCATCAGGTGCCCCTTTAACGTAGAAATTTACAAGAGAGTTTCAAGAGCTTTACGTATCCCGTGCCTTTCGGGGCTTAGTTACCCTGAGTGGGCTTATGGAGCATTCAAAAGATATGGTAGATTTAATTTGACCACCATTTTTTTTAGTCAGTTTAGCAGTTAGATATCACACTTGGATGGCACGGTGTCAGGTGTCCATAAGAAATAAAGTCCTTCCCTGTGAAGTGGTGGTGGATTTAATTCTGCACGAGGTGGAAAGGATGATGGTCCTGGATAAGGAGAGGATGGATGCTGTCAGCTGGTCTCGTTGGTGGGGCCACCTGAAACCCCCTTGAGTGGGTGGTAGAAGTCCTCTCTAAATCTAGCTTTAGGGTCTTTTCTTCCTTTCACATCCCATAGATTTTGAGTACTTTCATGTTTTGTGGAATAGGTTTGCATACATTTAACTAGATTTGCTCAGTTTTTCTTAAACATAAGTGTGTAGATTTGGGTGGAGTGTTGGTGAGGGTGGTGGTTGGTTTGGAGTATTATTTCTGAATATTTATATATACAGTGTATATTATTTATTCAAGGGATGTAAATTTGAGTTGTTTGTTAATCATCATTATTATTATTATTATTATTATTATTATTATTTTGTATAATGTATTTATATATTTGTTTTATTCTGTATATATTGCAAATTTGGATGCAAGTTTTAAATAAAAAACATTTCCTAATATACTCTGTGCTGCTGGGGACCCTGCTCCTGCCACTATATAACTCTCAGTCTGTGGCTTCCTGCTGCCTCCATTCCCCTCCTCACATCATGTCACTGCCCCTGTCACATGCAGCCCTGTCCTCACTGACACATCACTCATCTCCTGATATACTCTGTGCTGCTGGGGACCCTTCTCCTCCCACTATATAACTCTCAGTCTGTGGCTTCCTGCTGACTCCATTCCCCTCCTCACATCATGTCACTGCCCCTGTCACATGCAGCCCTGTCCTCACTGACACATCACTCATTTCCTGATATACTCTGTGCTGCTGGGGACCCTGCTCCTCCCACTATATAACTCTCAGTCTGTGGCTTCCTGCTGCCTCCATTCCCCTCCTCACATCATGTCAGTGCCCCTGTCACATGTAGCCCTGTCCTCACTGACACATCATTAATCTCCTGATATACTCTGTGCTGCTGGGGACCCTGCTCCTCCCACTATATAACTCTCAGGCTGTGGCTTCCTGCTGCCTCCATTCCCCTCCTCACATCATGTCACTGCCCCTGTCACATGCAGCCCTGTCCTCACTGACACATCACTCATCTCCTGATATACTCTGTGCTGCTGGGGACCCTGCACCTCCCACTATATAACTCTCAGTCTGTGGCTTCCTGCTGCCTCTATTCCCCTCCTCACATCATGTCACTGCCCCTGTCACATGCAGCCCTGTCCTCACTGACACATCACTCATCTCCTGATATACTCTGTGCTGCTAAGGACCCTGCTCCTGCCACTATATAACTCTCAGTCTGTGGCTTCCTGCTGCCTCCATTCCCCTCCTCACATCATGTCAGTGCCCCTGTCACATTTAGCCCTGTCCTCACTGACACATCATTAATCTCCTGATATACTCTGTGCTGCTGGGGACCCTGCTCCTCCCACTATATAACTCTCAGGCTGTGGCTTCCTGCTGCCTCCATTCCCCTCCTCACATCATGTCACTGCCCCTGTCACATGCAGCCCTGTCCTCACTGACACATCACTCATCTCCTGATATACTCTGTGCTGCTGGGGACCCTGCTCCTCCCACTGTATAAGCCACTTCTCTCCTGATTCATATCCCAGTAAGTAACAGGGCAGCTTATAGTCATTTATCCCCGGTTCCTCTCTGTGTCACACTGAGTAATGAAGGACACTGAATAATTTATACGTGTCTTATAAAACAACAAACCTACTGATGTGCTTGATGATTATTTCAGACAGTATTCCATCCGTGTAAAACTTTGGGAGTGTTAACTCTGCTCCCCCCAGGGTGTGCCGCAGTTGGTTGCAGTGTGAATGGCTCACAGAAAGCACTCAGGAGAACTGCGGCCAAATAGTCTGATAAACTCATATTTTTTATTTTATACTTATACTATAACCAACATGCATTACCCGAATCAGCAAAGAGATATGTTTATAGGTAGGTAGGACTGAAATGTGGTGTTTGTGGGTTTTATAAACTAATGTGACTCTTACCATTTATTCATGTATGGAATCTGACAAGCGTCAGGCAGATGTAGCCAGCACGAGCCACGTAATGATCCTACTGAAATACTATATATACAGTTGTGCTCTTAAGTTTACATACCCTAGAAGAATTTGTGATTTTCTGGCCATTTGTCAGAGAATATGAACAAACTTTACTTTCACTCATGGTTAGTGGTTGGGTGAAGCCATTTATTGTCAAACAACTGTGTTTACTCTTTTTAAATCATAATGACAACAGAAACTACCCAAATGACGCTGACCAAAAGTTTACATACCCTGGAGATTTTTGCCTGATAACATGCACACAAGTTGACACAAACGGGTTTGAATGGCTACTAAAGGTAACCATCCTCACCTGTGATCTGTTTGCCTGTAATCAGTGTGTGTGTATAAAAGGTCAGTGAGTTTCTGGACTCCTGAAAGACCCTTGCATCTTTCATCCAGTGCTGCACTGACGTGTCTGGATTCTGAGTCATGAGGAAAGCAAAAGAATTGTCAAAGGATCTGCGGGAAAAGGTAATTGAACTGTATAAAACAGGAAAGGGATATAAAAAGGTATCCAAGCAATTGAGAATGCCAATCAGCAGTGTTCAAACTCTAATTAAGAAGTGGAAAATGAGGGATTCTGTGGAAACCAAATCACGGTCAGGTAGACCAACAAAAATTTCAGCCACAACTGCCAGGAAAATTGTTCGGGATGCAAAGAAAAATCCACAAATAATTTCAGCTGAAATACAGGACTCTCTGAAAAAAAGTGGTGTAGTTGTTTCAAGATGCACAATAAGGAGGCATTTGAAGAAAAATGGGCTGCATGGTCGAGTCGCCAGAAGAAAGCCATTACTACGCAAATGCCACAAAGCATCCCGCTTACAATACTCCAAACAGCACAGAGACAAGCCTCAAAACTTCTGGAACAAAGTCATTTGGAGTGATGAGACCAAAATTGAACTTTTTGGCCACAACCATAAACGTTACATTTGGAGAGGAGTCAACAAGGCCTATGATGAAAGGTACACCATTCCTACTGTGAAACACGGAGGTGGATCGCTGATGTTTTGTGGGTGTGTGAGCTACAAAGGCACTGGAAACTTGGTCAAAATTGATGGCAAGATGAATGCAGCATGTTATCAGAAAATACGGGAGGAAAATTTGCACTCATCAGCCTGGAAGCTGCACATGGGACGTACTTGGACGTTCCAACATGACAATGATCCAAAACACAAGGCCAAGTCGACCTATCATTGGCTACAGCAGAATAAAGTGAAGGTTCTGGATTGGCCATCTCAGTCTCCTGACCTCAATATCATTGAGCCACTCTGGGGAGATCTCAAACGTGCAGTTCATGCAAGACAGCCCAAGAATTTACAGGAACTGGAGGCTTTTTGCTAAGAAGAATGGGCAGCTTTACCATCTGAGAAAATAAATCCACAACTACCACAAAAGACTTCAAGCTGTCATTGATGTTAAAGGGGGCAGTGGGGGTCATTCCGAGTTGTTCGCTCGCAAGCTGCTTTTAGCAGCTTTGCACACGCTAAGCCGCCGCCTACTGGGAGTGAATCTTAGCTTATCAAAATTGCGAACGAAAGATTAGCAGAATTGCGAATAGACACTTCTTAGCAGTTTCTGAGTAGCTCCAGACTTACTCGGCATCTGCGATCAGTTCAGTGCTTGTCGTTCCTGGTTTGACGTCACAAACACACCCAGCGTTCGTCCAGACACTCCTCCGTTTCTCCAGCCACTCCCGCGTTTTTCCCAGAAACGGTAGCGTTTTTTCACACACTCCCATAAAACGGCCTGTTTCCGCCCAGAAACACCCACTTCCTGTCAATCACATGATGATCACCAGAACGAAGAAAAAACCTCGTAATGCTGTGAGTAAAAAACCTAACTGCATAGCAAATTTACTTGGCGCAGTCGCACTGCGGACATTGCGCATGCGCATTAGCGACTAATTGCTCCGTTGCGAGAAAAAAATAACGAGCGAACAACTCGGAATGACCCCCAATACACGGTATTAAGAACTGGGGTATGTAAGCTTTTGATCAGGGTCATTTGGGTAGTTTCTGTTGTCATTATGATTTAAGTAGAGTAAACACAGTTGTTTGACAATAAATGGCTTCACCCAACCACTAACCATGAGTGAAAGAAAAGTTTGTGAGTTATCATTCATATTCTCTGACAAATGGCCAGAAAATCACAAATTGTGCTAGGGTATGTAAACTTATGAGCACAACTGTGTATGTATATATATATATATATATATATATATATATATAGATATATATATATATATATATATAGATATATATATAGATAAATCATCAATGATTATACTGTAAGTAATACAGCACAGGTAATTACAGCACTGTGGGAAGCATTGCAGCGGCACATGTTGTACCAGGTGGATGAAGTCACGTTGTGCTCACTTTTCCCATACATCAGACCACCTGCTATGAATTCTGCTTTTCCTCCCCCACATCCCCATAAGCCATAACGGCTTTAGTTTAAGACTGTATTCCTGGTGCTTCCCCTTAAAGACACTTTAGGAGAGAGAGAGAGAGAGAGAGAGAGAGAGAGAGAGAGAAAGAAAGAGAAAGAAAGAGAGTGTCACTACTGGCCCTTGGGCCCTGAGGGTGAGAGGGGCCACACTAGCCCCACACTGCAGTGTTTCTCACTTTCTGTAGCAGTGCAGGAATCTTGCAGGTTGATTAGACTGGCCCAGGACAACTCCCAGCGTCAGCTGTCACCAACAAGCAGTGGCGGATTTAGGGGGGGGGGGGGGGGCACCAAGGCACGTGCCCCCCCCCCTGTCATTTTTAGTTGATTTTTGTATTTTTATTTTTATTTTATTTTGTGCGCACGCCGCGGCGCACCCACCCGACATGAGGCTGCTGCTGCTGGTCCTGAAGGAATCTCAGTGGCGTAACTCCTGCCCCCGCAGCCCTCGCGGTGGCTTGGGGGCGAGGGGCTGCGGGGTCGCCACTGATTTAGTGCAGACTGACATGCGGACGAGCGTCCACATGTCAGTCTGCGGTCTCATTTCCTCGCTGCTGTTAGGAGGGACACGGAGGGCACAGCGCACGCCTCCCTGTGTCCCTCCTGGGTCTCCGGCGGCCGCCGGAGACCCAGGAGGGACACAGGGAGGCGTGCACTGTGCCCTCCGTGTCCCTCCTAACAGCAGGGGAGCGGGGGGAGCGGCGGCGGCGGAGGAAGCGGGGGGGGGGACGCACTGAGGGGGCATATCTGGCACTGGGGGGGAATATCTGGCACTGGGGGCATATTTGGCAGGGAGGGGGGGTGGAGAATATCTGGCACTGGGGACATATATGGCGGTGGGGGGAATATCTGGCACTGGGGGGGGGGGGATATCTGGCACTGGGGGCATATGTGGCACTGGAGGGGGAATATCTGGCACTGGGGGCATATGTGGCACTGGGGGGGAATATCTGGCACTGGGGCATATGTGGCACTGGGGGCATATATAGCACTGGGGGGGGATATCTGGCACTGGGGGCATATGTGGCACTGTCGGGGAATATCTGGCACTGGGGGCATATGTGGCACTGGGGGGGTATATGTGTACCTGGCACATGGGGGGGGGCTATATTTGGCACTGGGGGCATGTGAGTACCTGGCACCGTGGGGGAATATCTGGCACTGGGGACATATGTGGCACTGGGAGCACAGCCCTAGCAACAAGGACTACCTCCTAGCAACGAGCATGACACCCAGTGCATGAAACCCCTGGCAACGAGCATGACACCCAGTGCATGAAACCCCTGGCAACGAGCATGACACCCAGTGCATGAAACCCCTGGCAACGAGCATGACACCCAGTGCATGAAACCCCTGGCAACGAGCATGACACCCTGAGCATGAAAACCCCTGGCACCGTGCATGGAACCAAGAGCATGAAACCCCTGGCAACGAGCATGACACCCAGTGCATGAAACCCCTGACAACGAGCAGGTATTTGAAAAGTAATTAGAAGCCTTACTGTAGGACTTAATGTGTAATGGGCATTACGGTGTGTGGCATAATGTATCACGGACATTGCGGTGTGTGTCATAATGTGTCACAGGCATTACGGTGTATGGTATACTATATCGCTGGCATTGTGATATGTGGTATAATGTCTCAGGGTCATTGCAGTGTGTGGCATAATGTATAACGGACATTGCGGTGTGTGTCATAATGTGTCAGGCATTACGGTGTGTGGTATACTATATCACGGGCATTGTGGTATAATGTCTCAGGGTCATTGCAGTGTGGCATAATACATAACGGGCATTGCGGTGTGTGGCATAGGGTATAACGGGCAGGGCATTGTGGTATGTGTCACAGGCATTACGGTGTATGGTATACTATATCACGGGCATTGTGGTATAATGTCTCAAGGTCATTGCAGTGTGTGGCATAAAGTGTCACAGGCATTGTATGTGCTATAATGTATCGGGCATTGCAGTGTGTGGTATAATGTATCACGGACATTGCAGTGTGTGTCATAATGTGTCACAGACATTGTATGTGCTATAATGTATCAGGGGCATTGCAGTGTGTAGCATAATGTATAACGGGCATTGCGATTCCTGTCATAATGTGTCACAGGCATTACGGTGTGTGGCATAATGTGTCGGGGGCATTACGGAGTGTGCATTATTGTGTCATGGGTATTATTGTGTGTGGAATAATGTCTAAGGGCCATTGCAGTATGTGGCATAATGTATACTGGGCATTACTATAAGGAGGAAAAATGACAAATAATGTAAGGGGCATGAATCAGGATTATTTTTCTTTCCTGTGGTGGCCAACGTCTGGGCGTGCAGGTTGCAAAACTGGGGTATAAGGTAGTCTTTTCCTGCAATGCCACGCCCATTCAAACGAAGCCACGCCCATTCCAACGAAGCCACGCCCCTTATGGTGCCCCCCCCCCCCCCCTGTAATTTTTTTTTCTGGATCCGCCCCTGCCAACAAGCCTCATATGTACTGCACCACGTGCAGCGCAGCCATCGGGGGGGACTGTGGGGACTGGTGTCCTGGGCCCTTACAGAGAGAGGGGCCCACCCCTGGCTCGTACCACCAACCTGGAGAGCTGCACCAGGCTAGAAAACAACAGTGAACTATTGCGCAGGAAGGATTTCTTGTTAAAACAAGCCTCACCTGTGCATCAGCTCTCATACAGGAGTGCAGCGATTATTCTGATGGAGAGGCCCTGTGTATTTTGTCAGTCCCGGGCCCCACAATTTCTGACGGCAGCCCTGATCATGTGCTATAGGTGGCAGCGCTGCCTCTCAGTCAGACGCAGACCAGGAGAATGACACCATCTTCCATTGTGCCACCGGGGACCTCTCAGTGTCCTGGGCCACAACGATTTCCTGTCACCTCTAAGATGGTGCTATGAAAATATCAATATAGATATGGCTAAGCAGCCTGTGCGAGCCGTCTCCCACTGCGGACACACAGGGCTCCGGCTAATTACACTCAGCGCACTCTGAAGATCAGTTTCAGTCTCTGTGTAATGCAAAACTGTAGTGTCATCTCCAGGAAGGGAAGCACCATTTATATAGCGAAGAGATGATAGGAGTATGTTAGATAGATAGATAGAGAGATAGAGAGATAGATAGATAGATAGATAGAGAGATATGTGTATATATAGATAGATAGATAGATAGATAGATAGATATTAGAGAGATAGAGAGATAGAAAGATATGGATAGATAGATAGATACATACATACATACATACATATTAAATAGATAGATAGATATGTATAGATAGACGGATAGATAGATAGATAGATAGATAGACAGATAGACAGATAGATGATAGATAGATATAGATGGATAGAGAGATAGACAGATATTAGATAGATAGATAGACGGAATTATAGATAGATAGATATTAGATAGATAGATAGATAGATAGATATTAGATAGATAGATAGATATGTATAGATAGACGGATAGATAGATAGATAGATAGATAAAGTAGATAGATTAGATAGATAGATAGACAGATAGACAGACAGACAGATAGATAGATAGATAGATAGATAGACGGATATATAGATAAATAGATATTAGATAGATAGAGAGATATGGATAGATAGATATGTATAGATAGACGGATAGATAGATAGATAGATAGATAGATAGATAGATATGTATAGATAGACGGATAGATACAGAGTTATGTATAGCTAGATAGATAGACAGACAGACAGATAGATAGATAGATAGATAGATAAAGTAGATAGATAGATAGATAGATAAAGTAGATAGATAGATAGATAGATGGATATAGACGGATAGACAGACAGACAGATAGATAGATAGATAGACTTTATAGTGCATAAATCCTTTTTATTACTTTATTGTAGCAGTTAATAGATGGGTGCCCTCAGATAAAATCACACAGGCATATCATATGTCTTTCTGTGTTCTATAGAAGGCTTCGTGGGATCAGAGAATGAACTGCAGTTAGGATATAGATACCTATGTAGGGAAGAGACTGTGATGGCTTGTAGTCAAGCAGGTCAGTATTATTATTATTATTATTATCCTTTATTTATATGGCGCCACAAGGGTTCCGCAGCGCCCAATTACAGAGTACATAAATAATCAAAACAGGAAAACAGCAATTTACAGTTGATGACAGTATAGGACAAATACAGGGTAAATACACATAGTTACATCAGCAGATGACACTGGAATAAGTATGAGGTGGCAGAAGACTGCTGGATGTGGTACAGTTGAAGATTATTAAAGTAAGAAAGGATAAGCACATGAGGGAAGAGGGCCCTGCTCGTGAGAGCTTACATTCTAAAGGGGAGGGGTAGACAGACAGGGGTGACACAGATGGGGTATGCGTTTCCTCAGAGTATCTTCATCAGATAGCTGGCCTTCATTTCCACAGTCTGACCACTAATACAGACACACCTATCACTGAGGAGCAGTGTCGTTCTGGCCCGCCTCTTTGGCCTTAGGGTATACACTACCTCTGAATATTATATGTTTAACAATCAATACAAAGAATTAAAAAGTTCAGTTTCAGAACTACGGACATACTTACACACTAGGTGCTTCATCGCGCCCTACGGGCGCTCTTCACACCGTCGCAAGGGGATACGCCCCCTTAACCCTTGCATGCCTTTCTGGGGTTTAATATTTGTATTATATGGAGTATTACCTGCATTCCTTTGTTAGTTGTTAAATATTGCACAATGAAAGGGCGTGCGATGGTGAAGGAGGCGCAGCCCCTTGCGACGGCGTGAACAGCACCTGCAGGGCACGATGTACAGAATGTAGCGGGTGTGGGGGGGACTGCGGATGGTGTCTGTAGATGCTGCGGGTGGAGGGAGGCAGAAGTGGGGGTGGGGCCCGGATGGGGAAGGTTCGGGAGGTGCTGCGCGTGGGGGAGGGGCAGAGGAGTGGGGGATGCAGATGGGGGAGGGGTCCGGAGGCACTGAAGGTGGGGGAGGGGCAGGGGTGCCACGGGTGGGAGAGGGGCAGGTGTGGGGATGTTGTGGATGGATGAAGGGTTCCGGAGGTGCTGTTGGATGGGAAGGGACGGGAGTGCCGGGGGTTGGGTAGGGGACCGCAGGCACCATGGGTAGGGTAGGGGCAGGTACGGGTGTTGCGGTGGATGGGAAAGGAGGTCCGGAGGTGCTGCAGGTGGTGGAGGGGCAGGTGCGGGGGTGCCATTGGTGGGGGAGGGGTGGGTGAGGGGGGGACCGCTGATGGAGGAGGGTGTCTGCAGATGCTGCGGGTGGAGGGGAGCAGGTGTTGGGGGAGACATATAAGGGGGGTGAATGGTGGAAGGGGCCTGGAGGTGCTGTGGGTGGTGAAGGGGTGGAGGAGTGGGAGCCACGGGTGGAGTAGGGGGTCTGGAGGCACAGTATGTGGGGGAGGGGTGGAGTGCCGCATGTGGTGGAGGGGAAGGTGCGGAGGTGTGGTGCATTGGGGAGAGGTCTGGAGGCGCTGCGGGTACTGTACATGCCATAAAAGGTAGTTGGAGGGTATGCAGTAACAGAGCCAGGACAGGGGTGACAGGGTCAGTACAGGGTTGACGGGGCCAGGAAAGGGGTGACGGGGCCAGGACAGGGGTGACGGGGCCAGGACAGAAATGATAGGGACAGGATAAGGGTGACAGGGCCAGGATAAGGGTGAAAGGGCCAGGATAAGGGTGGCAGGGCAAGGCCAGGGGTGACAGGGACATGACAGAACACAGGGCACGGGAGAGATTGGTATTAGGGACAAAACAGTGGTGACAGACAGATGTCTTACCGGAGTCACTGCTGCTGGCTGCTGCTGTTCCACTCCAACCTGTTGGGATCTGCTGCTGCTGGAGACTTGGCATGGCTGACGCTCTCAGGCTGGAGTCCTGCTTCCTCTGCCCGTCCGCATCCCTCCCCCCTCCTCAGTCACACACCGCAGACCTCGCGCAGCTGCCGGGCACTGTGGTAAGGTGAGACTGGAAATGACTGGTTAGCCCCCAGGAGATGCTGCGGCTGGAGGGAGGAGGGGGTCATAGCATGCACGTGGCGCGGACCTCACGGCTTCCGGGCACTGTGGTAAGGGGAGACTGGGAGTGACTGGTTAGCTCCCAGGAGACGCTGCGGCTGGAGGGAGGAGTGGGTCAGAGCCTGCAAGCAGCTCGGATTTCTGCAGCGCTACCCGCCAGCTAAAGTGTGTGAATGAGCTGGGCGCACTCCACTGCGGGTGGCAGCGCTGCAGCTAGCGGTGGGGTTGCCGGGGCTGGAGATAACAGAGGCAGTATGGAACCTGCACAGCGGCAGGTGCCCCACTAAACTGCAGCTAAGAAGCGTGGAGTGTGCCAGAAAGTGACGCTCCTCCGCACCAGAGAGACCCTGCTGAGTATGCCGATGTGGGGGGTCAAGCACACAGTGAGCCGGTGCCCGTCTGTCTGTATGACATACCCCTCACACACCCCCATACATCCCAAATGTCCCGATTTTCGCGGGACAGTCCCATTTTTTGGGGTCTGTCCCGCTGTCCCACCCGCGGGTCGCAGTGTCCGGCGGTGGGGGGGGGGGGGGGCAGTTGGAAAGCTCCTGTACTCGCTGTTCTGCTTAGCAGAGCAGCGGTGAATAGTGGAGACAGAGGGAGAGGGGGCATCAGGGGGTACGGATTAATGGGGGGGTTCCAGCAGCAGAGCCGGATTAAGGTGGTGGTGGTGGGGGGGGATACGTACCGTTGGCCCCACAGTTTTAGGGGACCCCCCGGCTGGAGTAGCTCTGTCCCAGCTCAGAAGCTACCCCCCCCCCGTCCTGCCAGTAACAGCGGCAGCATTGTGCTACAGTCAGCACACGCTGCTACGTGTAGGCAGGTCTGTGGTGTTGCAGGGAGGCAGCAGTCTCCCTGCTTTCTTCTCCCTGTGCGGGTGTGTAGGGGGAGCGACCACCTCCTCTGGATTTAGCCCTAGCTGAGGGGCCAAAATCCCATCAAAAAAAAATAAAAATAAAAATCGAAATTTGCATAAGGGGGCGTGGTCGCGTGGGTCGCGATTAGGCCACGCCCCCAACCCACAGCAGGCACAGCAATGAGATAGGGCTCCCCTGTCACAAGTGCCCTGGGCCCCCCGGACTCATAATCAGCCCCTGGGAGCATGCCAGCAGCTCACAGAGCGCTGGGCAAGCCCCCTCACTGACGAAAACGGGGGCCCTCCCGTGAAGCCACGCCCCCTTTTCGCCGAGTGTGTCCCTCCTTCTGCCTGGAGAAAGCTCCTGCAGAAAGCTGGGAGGTATGCACCCCTGCCTGTGCCATGCCCAATGCCCATGCTATCTGCTTCTGCTCCTAGTCTCCTGTAGATTTGGCCAGATCTCTGTGACTCATTTGACTAACTCCGCCCACTGTTGTAACTCCGCCCAGCGTTAGCAAATGAATCACAAGGTCACAGAATAGGGCTATTATATAGGAGATACTTACATTGGCTTTCACATAAACAATTACAAGTAAAACGAGATTGAGGCGAGATCACATCTAACATAGTTTGCAGGACACCAAGCGGTCTGTGTCAGTTATATATCATCACCATATTGTGCCTTTCGGCTGTCCCTGATGCCAGAACTCTTGGAACCTGAGTTTCTCTCACCTCTGTGCACAGGCACAGGGTCACATGGCGCCGTTAGGGTGTATTTGGAGAGTGACCCCAGAAAGGACCAGGCTCAGACTGGCCCACAAGTGTAGAAGCGGAATCCTTGGTGGTGCCATTGTCTGACTCCTGCCAATCAAAGTGGGTGGTCCTCCTGACACACCCCTGTCCCTTCCTCGTTCCCTGTACATGCCCTCTCTGATGGTTGGCCAAGTTCCTTTGTGATGGCTAACAACGTGCTCTCCGGTGGCTGTGCACACCCTTTAAGCTTGGGCTCCTACAATTGGAGGACCCTTCATCCCCCAATCTGAGAGGGAGTATCTCTCTCTCTCTCTCTCTCTCTCTCTCTCTCTCTCTCTCTCTCGCTATCTCAGGGACGTGCAGTCAGGGGAGGCAGGGGAGGCAGTGCCTCCCCTGTCATTCCTGGTTAAAAGAATACAAAGAAGATAGTTATGGCACATATTGTGTGTCATAAGTATCTTTTTTATATCATGTTAATGTTTTTACAAGTAAAATGCTTTGTAAAAGCTTTTGTGCGGCACCGAGAACAGTGCCTCCCGCTGTGCACTGTAAATGGGCGGAAGCAGGGTGCGGGGTCATGTAAAGGGCTGTAAAAGCCCATTGAAAATAGTAATGCAATCGGCACCTATGTAAGTGCCGCAGAACAGCAGGGGCATTGTGATTGGGCAGCACTGACAGTGACTATATCCGGCTGTCACTGCCAGTGCTGTACGGGGGAACATCTAAACGACCTGCACAGAATGGAAGCGTCTGGAGCAGCCAGCGTCTGGTAAGTGGACGAGTCAGTGTGTGTGTGTGTGTGTCTGACTCGATCTGTCCCCGCGTCTCTGTCTCCTAGGCCCCGCTGTCAGTGCCCCCTGCCCATCCGGCATTAACACCCGCGCTCTCCGTCCGCGGCGGCAGTGTAACAACTACTGCTGCGCCGCGGCCAGTTTGTGATAGCAGCGCAGCGGAAGGCTTTCATAGCCCTCCCTGCGCCGCATACTCACTGGGACCCGGCGCCTTCTCCCCCACGTGTGATGCCACCGCCACCGGCGCGCCCAGATCCCTGGACTCCACATCCCAGCACCTGACCAAAGTGATGGAGAAGGAACGGGCAGAGCGGGTGCCGCTGCGGGGAGGTGATGTTTGGACGCCGCACAGATATTACAGGTGAGTGCTTTACTGTTGCTTCTCCCTATGCCCTCCCTATCGCCCAACATCTGTCTATGCCCTCCCTACCACCCCTCATATCTATGCTCTCCCTACCGCCCTACATCTCTATACCCTCTCTACCGCCCCACGTCTCTATGCCCTCCCTACCGTCCCGCGTCTCTATGCCCTCCCTACCGTCCCGCGTCTATGCCCTCCCTACCGTCCCGCGTCTCTATGCCCTCTTTACCGCCGCGCGTCTCTATGCCATCTTTACCGCCGCGCGTCTCTATGCCCTCCCTACCACCCTGCGTCTCTATGCCCTCCCTACCACCCTGCGTCTCTATGCCCTCCCTACCGCCCTGCGTCTCTATGCCTTCCCTACCACCCTGCGTCTCTATGCCCTACCTACCGCCCCTGCGTATCTATGCCCTCCCTACCGCCCTGCGTCTCTATGCCTTCCCTACCACCCTGCGTCTCTATGCCCTCCCTACCGCCCTGCGTCTCTATGCCCTACCTACCGCCCCCTGCGTATCTATGCCCTCCCTACCGCCCTGCGTCTCTATGCCCTCCCTACCGCCCTGCGTCTCTATGCCTTCCCTACCACCCTGCGTCTCTATGCCCTACCTACCGCCCCCTGCGTATCTATGCCCTCCCTACCGCCCTGCGTCTCTATGCCCTCCCTACCGCCCTGCGTCTCTATGCCTTCCCTACCACCCTGCGTCTCTATGCCCTCCCTACCGCCCTGCGTCTCTATGCCTTACCTACCGCCCCCTGCGTATCTATGCCCTCCCTACCGCCCTGCGTCTCTATGCCCTCCCTACCGCCCTGCGTCTCTATGTCTTCCCTACCACCCTGCGTCTCTATGCCCTACCTACCGCCCCCTGCGTCTCTATGCCCTCCCTACCGCCCTGCGTCTCTATGCCTTCCCTACCACCCTGCGTCTCTATGCCCTACCTACCGCCCCCTGCGTCTCTATGCCTTCCCTACCACCCTGCGTCTCTATGCCCTCCCTACCGCCCTGCGTCTCTATGCCTTCCCTACCACCCTGCGTCTCTATGCCCTCCCTACCGCCCTGCGTCTCTATGCCTTCCCTACCACCCTGCGTCTCTATGCCCTCCCTACCGCCCTGCGTCTCTATGCCTTCCCTACCACCCTGCGTCTCTATGCCCTCCCTACCGCCCTGCGTCTCTATGCCTTCCCTACCACCCTGCGTCTCTATACCCTCCCTACCACCCTGCGTCTCTATGCCCTACCTACCACCCTGCATCTCTATGCCCTCCCTACCACCCTGCGTCTGTATACCTTCCCTACCACCCTGCGTCTCTATGCCCTACCTACCGCCCTGCGTCTCTATGCCTTCCCTACCACCCTGCGTCTGTATACCTTCCCTACCACCCTGCGTCTCTATGCCCCCTTTACCGCCCCGCGTCTCTATGCCCCCTTTACCGCCCCGCGTCTCTATGCCCCCTTTACCGCCCCGCGTCTCTATGCCCTCTTTACCGCCCCGCGTCTCTATGCCCTCTTTACCGCCCCGCGTCTCTATGCCCTCTTTACCGCCCCGCGTCTCTATGCCCTCTTTACCGCCCTGCGTCTCTATGCCCTCTTTACCACCCTGCGTCTCTATGCCCTACCTACCGCCCCCTGCGTATCTATGCCCTCCCTACCGCCCTGCGTCTCTATGCCTTCCCTACCGCCCTGCGTCTCTATGCCTTCCCTACCACCCTGCGTCTCTATGCCCTCCCTACCGCCCTGCGTCTCTATGCCTTCCCTACCACCCTGCGTCTCTATGCCCTACCTACCGCCCCCTGCGTATCTATGCCCTCCCTACCGCCCTGCGTCTCTCTGCCTTCCCTACCACCCTGCGTCTCTATGCCCTCCCTACCGCCCTGCGTCTCTATGCCTTCCCTACCACCCTGCGTCTCTATGCCCTCCCTACCGCCCTGCGTCTCTATGCCCTACCTACCGCCCTGCGTCTCTATGCCTTCCCTACCACCCTGCGTCTCTATACCCTCCCTACCACCCTGCGTCTCTATGCCCTACCTACCACCCTGCATCTCTATGCCCTCCCTACCACCCTGCGTCTGTATACCTTCCCTACCACCCTGCGTCTCTATGCCCTACCTACCGCCCTGCGTCTCTATGCCTTCCCTACCACCCTGCGTCTGTATACCTTCCCTACCACCCTGCGTCTGTATGCCCTCTTTACCGCCCCGCGTCTCTATGCCCTCTTTACCGCCCCGCGTCTCTATGCCCTCCCTACCGCGCCGCGTCTCTCTGCCCTACCTACTGCCCCACGTCTCTCTGCCCTCCCTACCGCCCCGTGTCTATATACCCTCCCTACGGCCCCACGTCTCTCTATGCTGTCAATGCCGCCCTGCGTCTCTCTATGCCCTCCCTGCCAGGACAGTCGGGAAGTATGTAATAGGTCTTGGTCTTGCAGAAATTTAACTCCAGGCCCATGAGGATCTTAATCTGGCACTGTGTAGGGATACACACTACATGTGTAAGGCAGGTGAGACCTCTCCTCTCCCGTATAGCTCCCTGCAGCCCAGCTCATTACCAGTTCATTAGTAGCCTAGAAATTATTAATAGGAACCACAGGCAGAGCCGCGGAGAACATGAAACTTTTTTTTTTTTTTTTAATTGTGATCACTTTCCTCTCTCGACACTTCACCTCTGTTGCACCTCTATGCCAGATGCTCCGTCGGCTCTCTGTCCTTTGCAGAATCAATCCCCCTTCTCCCCCCTTCTCCCCCCCCCCCCTGTCTCTTTCTCCCCTCCCGTCTCTCTCTCTCTCCCCTCTCACTCCCCCCCTCTCACCCCCCTCCCTCTCTCTCTCTCTCTCCCCTCCTCTGGATTAGAATAAAGTTTGTAAGTATAATTTTCATTTTTACAGGTACCCCTAATGGATTCTACATGGACAAGTGGACGTGATCGGCGTGGGATGTAGGTAAGTAATCTCTCTCTCATTTTACAGGTACCCCTATTGGATTCTACTGGACAAGTGGACGTGACCGGCGTGGGATGTAGGTAAGTATGTGTGAGTGTGTCAGTGTGTGTTAATAAATTTTTACTTTCACGGTGTGTCTATTGTGTTTTTATTTGGGTATTTTTGTTGTTGTAGAACTACAGGTACCAGCGGGCCCGTTATTTCCCTGCATGCTGGTACTTGAGGTTCTCCAAGTACCAGCAAGCGGGGGAGGCTTGCTGGGCCTTGTAGTTCCACAACAAAAAAACATATTCCTTTGTTTTACACACTTATGGCTATCAGCCCGGCACCCACCGCCCAGGGGTGCTGGGGACAGCCTCGGGCTTCACCTCTGGCCCTTGGGTGCCTGGAGGGGGGGGGACCTCTTGATTTAAGGGGTCCCCACTCCTCCAGGGAACCCCGGCCAGGGGTGACTAGTTGGGGGGGTAATGCCATGGCCGCAAGGACCTACATGAATGTGTCCCCCGGCTGTGGCATTATGTCCCTGGCTAGTGGAGCCCGGTGCTGGTTTTAAAAATATGGGGGACCCCTACATCTTTTGTCCCCCATGTTTTTGGAACCAGGACCGGACTGAGCCCGGTGCTGGTTGTCTAAATACGGGGAACCCCTGTCCAATTTTTTTCCCTGTATTTAAACAACCAGGACCGGCTCAAAGAGCCCGAGGCTGGTTATACTTAGGAGGGGGGACCTCACGCATTTTTTTTTCCCATCTTTTAAATCATTCAGACCCTTTTCCATTAAGTTAATGGAAGCCCTGGACAGCAAAATTGCATTCATGTCCTCCTCCCACTCCCTTCCCAGTCCCAAACACTAATTTTATTTTTTTTCTATAAAAAAGTACAATATATCACAAGTATGATGAGCAGGCAGGCAGCGGGCATTGGCGTCATCAGACTGAGATGCAAATTAGTGGCGGAGGGCTGGGTCAGTTGATGGTGGGCGAGTTTGTAAGCCATTGGTGGTGGCAGTGGGCATCGGCTCAGGGGCAGTAGTGGGCATTGGCTCGGCGGCGGTAGGGGTCATCGACAGGATTTGGCGGACATTATGGCTGTAGTGCCTCACCAGCCACTGACCTCACCGCACGCCACTGCTATCTATCCCCAGATTCCAAAACATGGTTTCTCTGGAATGGTTTTAACATGAACATATTTGTCCATACAAAGGAGACTCGCTCATACCACATTAATGTCTGCACAGCATTATTCGGCTTAGTCAGCACAATAAGGACGGGAACTAGTCTTGCACTTCAGAATAGCACCTACATGAATTGCACTCACTGCTTACTACCTTATTTTTGCGAAAGCCAATCCCACAACCCAAGTCACTGACTTGAATCATTTAAACAAACGCTGCCCTATTAGAAAGCAATATATGTACTATATATTACAATATATTACATTTCACGCCAGTAGTTTAGGGCTTCTTAAATATTCACATTATCCCAGGATTATATAATATAGATCTCTATGACGTAATTCTGAGACAGACGTAGCCACTCCTGAATTTGCGCTCAGGCGCAGCAAGCTGCTGCCTGAGATATACTAATTAAGCTTTCTGCCCATCTATGTGCGCATTTGTTGCGCCATAGGTTACGCAGGGTGGCAGGGCTGTTCAGTTATGGCACCAGGGTCGGTGACCATCCTGCTCGAGAAGGGGGCGTGGCTTCACGTAGAGGGGTGTGGTCTTGCAGGATCCCTGCTGACATCACTAAAGAGGGCATGGCATCATGGGGTAAGACCTAATTCCCTCACTAAGGGGGCGTGCGGGCTGCCGCGGAGACTCTTCCAGCACTGTTTGGTCCTTCTGCAGGATAATGTGACACTGCAGCACCCGGCTCCTGTCACTACAGAGAAGTCGGCATTTTGTTGTCACCGGTTGTGAGCTCCCTCCCCCCCCCTTTGTGACGCCTCTGGGGGAGGCCCGACACCATGTTCTCAATCGCCGCGGCTACATGTGACATCACACCCCCGACACACACCCCATTTGGCCTCCTCCACCTTCCCCCCCATTCGAGCCGCACTGCCCCCGCAAAGCTCCGTCTCCACCCTGGAAACGGAGCGTTGCCGCCCCGCAACCGTTTCTGCCTGTCAATCAGGCAGAGGTGATCGCAGTTTCTGCGCCGCCCCTGCAGAAAGTGCGGGTGTATGCACAGGACGGGCACTGCATATGGGCATGGGGCGATCATAATAATTCCAGTTGGATCGTGATTTGCCATGCAACCTGAATCAGCCCCGTTATATACATAATCTATCGGGTTTACGTACATCTCTGAATCAGACCATAAGACACATACACAGATGAGACAACATTGATAAATGTGTCCCCTTACTCAGGTACAGCCCCTTAGTATTTAGCTACGACCAGTCGCAGGGCACCGGTACCAGACTACCGTATCCCGGCCGTACTGCAGTCACTTATAGCATTCCGTCTATTTATTGAATTTACTAATCCACTTGTTATTTTCCAGTGTTGCTTTTCCAAGAGATTCCATATTTGTAGAGTAAGAAGTCCTTGGGGATCCTCTCTGCTCGCAATGTCACTGTTGTTACTTAGTTACACAGTACACAGACACTTATAAACACCAACGTAGCTATTTGTTGCCAGGGGCAACTTGCTGAGCCCTGGAAAGAGCTTTCCCGAGTGCTATGAGATGACTCCACAACGCCAACGCTGGACTTGATTTACTTGGCCTCAATGTAAAAAATGCTGAAGAGGCCGCGCTGAAAGCGATGTCTGTGACTGCCAGCAGATGAAGGCTGCAACGTTACCGGTCCTCATTCACAGACGCACCAGCTGCGCACACAAAAGAGACTTTCTTTTTTACTCATTCTTCTAGAGGGCCCGCTAGGGGCAGTATATTCCCTGCAGACACCGCCATTGCGTGCCAGAAGTGCGAATAAGTTTACGCAAAAGTGTAACGGACGCCTCCAAGTACAACCTACTCAGCATAATACCTTTCATATGTTACACTTTCCATTTTTGTCCTAAATTTTTCTTTTTCCTTTTTGTGTTTGGATAAATCTGGCTATATGTAACACACACACACACACACACTACAGCGATAGATAGACGTCATTTACACAGAATACGATTTTTAACAAATGAACATTCAGATGTAGCCACGCCCATTCTACATCTGTACTAAACGTGCACTTTCCGGTGCGGCTAAGCTGCAGCAATTGCCGCTCCCATTCATGCGATTGGGGCACATGCACATCTAAGATGTGCACTCACCCCAGGCGTGCACATGGTCGCACCTATCAAGTTCCTTGGCGCGTACACGCTGTGATCACAGCACATGCGCAGTTTTATGATGATCGGTCCTTTGCATGTACATCGACCACTGCGTACAAACATGAATTCTGCCCACTGTACTCAGCAAGAAACGCCCTCACTTATTCCATTCCTCTCATAGGGGGTCATTCCGAGTTGATCGCTCGCTAGCTACTTTTAGCAGCCGTGCAAACGCTATGCCGCCGCCCACTGGGGAGTGTATTTTTGCTTTGCAAGTGTGCGAATGCCTTTGCAGTCGAGCGCATCAAAAACATTTTGTGCGGTTTCTGAGTAGGTCTGAACTTACTCAGCCGCTGCGATCACTTCAACCTGTCAGGTCCCGAAACTGACGTCAGACACCCGCCCTGCAAACGCTTGGACACGCCTGCGTTTTTCCAACCACTCCCAGGAAAAAGTCAGTTGACACCCACAAACGCCCTCTTCCTGTCAATCACCTGTGGGAGTGTTTGGAAAAACGCAGGCGTGGCCGGGCGTTTGCTGGGCGGGTATCTGACGTCATTACCGCGTCACTCATCGCAGCAATCGTCGCACAGAATACGTAACTACAGGGCTGGTCTTGTTCTGCACAAAATGTGTTTGTAGCCGCTCTGCTGCACAGGCGTTCTCACTCCTGCAAAGCGAAATACACTTGCCCGTGGGCGGCGACTATGCGTTTGCACGGCTGCTAAAAGTAGCTAGCGAGCGATTAACTCGGAATGACCCCCATAATTAGCTAGGTTGCCATTAGTTTGTTAGCGCCAGCGCAAACTGAAATGGCGTCTACGTCGCAGCGTATTATAAGGCCGCAACGAAAGTAACAAACAGGCATCGCTTGACCTTGCTTCTTGTCTCTCACCAAAGGGATTAGCAAATGCCCCATTTTCCAAAGCATCTTCCATTACTTTGATGAGCAATTAAAATGCTAATTAAAAAACAATCCAAAAGTCAATACTCAGAAGGTTATGATATAATAGGATCTAACACACTTACTGCTATTGGAAGAGATGTGAAGGTCACAGCACATACTAGAAAATAGTCTACGTCTTGTACAATTAACTTGGCTATTACTTAGATCTCTAACAACGTCTGCTCATCTGCGTATTCACCGCGTTCTGGCATTTCCACGACATCTGACTGTTGTGATTTCTTTGAAGTTTACTGAATCAATAGTTGGTAGTAACCTCTTCGGAGCAATAAATCTGCTAATGACGGCGGAATCTGTGGTCGCTGAACTTTTTTTTTTTTTGCTCACAAAAGTGTTAATTAACCGTTTCAATATCACGTTTTGATCTATTTCAGGAGGAATAAAATAATGAACGCATTAACAGATTGTCTGGAACTTGCTCAAAAGTTTGCATGGCTAAAAAAACGGATGCGGTTCTTTTGGATGGCGGTCATTAGATCGACCTGAGTTAGGGCGATATACATTGAGTTGACCACGTTTGGTCGACATGCATTAGGTCGACATGATATCACTAGGTCGAAGTGGTCATTAGGTATTCATGGAAAAAGGTCGACGTGAGTTTTTCACAATTTCTTTCATTTTTTGACCTTGTTCATACTTAACGACCCACGTTGACTACAATTGGGAACGGTAACCTGCCATTCGAGGGGACACGCTGCACTAATTGGGGTTTCCCGTCACTTTAAAAAAAAACTAAACCAAAAAATGTCGACTTAGCACATGTCAACCTAATGAACCATCACCCGGTTCTTTCACAGAGTCTAGCGGCATAAATCCCCTGTCTTAGAAGCATTCTTCTATTAGGAACAGAATAGGGGGGGGGGGGGGGGTCGGTAGGCACCAGGTATAGCGTCGGTGTTATAGCAGAAGAGCTTCCCGTAAGAGCCATTTATATATCAGGAGGAAATGGGATATCTCTAGCAAAACAATCTCTGGATTTGCCAACAAAAGCTGTTCTTGCATGATGGTGCTTGTAGAACTACAAGTGGCAGCATGCATATGCAGATATGCAGACCAGCACTAGTATGCTCTACAGGTATTGCCCCCTTAACAAAGTATTGCCCTCTTTATATACAGTAAGTAAATAATTATATGTGTTCCACTTGGATTAAATAACTATTGGAAATGTATCAAAATATTAGGGCAGCCACCAGAGTATAAATATATGCCAAGGATGGCGGGGGTTCTCTTACCTAATTACAGAAATGCAGGGGTTAAACAAAGTATAACAAATAAAGGGGTTTTGTTTTTAACCCTTTCTCCAATATGCATAGTGTCCTTGTGTGAGCACACATACTGTATTCCACCATTGCCTCCGCTGCTTCTGGAGAGATTTATTAAGTATACACTGCGGTATATAGGGCATTTGTTACAGTATTAGAAGTGGAACCCTTTGCCTTAGAATAATGGGATTGAACATGACTATTGGCCAACAGCCCTTTGTTTTCTCTGATCTTTTCAGGGCATTAATGGTCCGCCGTGAAGTTGAGAGGGACCCAGCTGCTCAGCCATATGTCTAACAACCAAATCTTCTTGCCAAATTGGAGACTGTCGTATCGGCCAGCTTCCAAGTTACACGGCAGGTCCGTGCATCGCCAGCATCAGCGATTCCACTCTATGACCTGTTCTGGATCCGCAGTCTTTTGGATGCTGATTGTCGCGTAGGCTGTAGCTCACTAGACCCACAGGCGTTGCATCTATCACCCAGACTACTAATTTATCTGAATAATAACTTCCATAATTTGATTGTCATACAGTAAGTTCATAGACCTACCTCTCCTATAACGGTGCAACGTCTAGATGAAACAGTGTCTAGGTGGGACCACCCATAGTAATCAAATTGACATTGTCTTTTATGCCTTAATATGCCATTCTCTGCAATAAAGTCTGCTCTATCTGTAGACCTCATTACGTAAATAAATGTATTTTAGAGAGAGTATGTCACCATTTTATTAGATATATCCATAATAACAACTGCCCCAACTGTGGAAGTCACAGGACCGATCCCCATGGCCTTTAGGTTGCATTTGCCCCCTCCCTGTGTCCTTCTGTTTTATTTCTGCTTCCCTGTATACCGCAGTGCTGTGTTCATGTGTAATTCCCTGATATTTCCAATTATTTCAGTAAAATAAAAGTAGAAATAAAACTGTGTAGATAGAGGCTCGCCTCCCTTGTAACACATTCAGAATTAATTGTGTGAGACAGATGCCGGCTTGATTTATCGTTCAGATATTGTTTGCTGAAAATAACAAGATAGTTTAACAACAAAATGTCCTCAATTCACTGGGAAGATGTGACGGCTTCAGCAGCAAATAAGAGAATGGTCAGAGGCACAACAATAGCCATAGGTTCCCGAGTGAATCTAACGGGGCCCGGCAGCAGAAGGGGCCAGTCCTGGGGTAAAAAAATTGCCTTAAAGTACAAACATTGCTCCAAAATGACTTTATCCGAGCGGTTATATGAATTGGGCGACAGTGAGGATAAAAAGACTATATTTAATTCAGAGTAATGTCTCCAGTTTCTACCAATGCTATAACGCTCTGCCCAGTTGGACACTGGATGGTGATGAAACAGAATTCTGGGGCCTATTTATCACATCTGCGGTTAAAATCCTTGGGAGGTAACAATAACCAATGCTCTAATTTGGCATCTTACTCTTGCCGGGACAAAACCTTCTCTAGCCCAGGGACAGCCCTCTCTTGCCGGAGCAGAACCGTCTTTTGCCGGGACACATTCTTCTCTTACTGGAACACAACTTTCTCTTGCCGGGAAACAACCTTCTCTTGCCAAGGAAATAATTGTCTCTTGCCGGTACACAACTTTCTCTTGCAGGGAAACAACCTTATCTTGCCAGGACACAATCTTCTCTTGCCGGTACACAACTTTCTCTTGCCGGGACACAACCTTCTCATGCTGGGACACAACCTTCTCTTGCCGGAGAGCTCTTGCCGGGATACAGGCAAAGCAATCTGGAACTTGGTAAATCTCACAATTTAGTAGCTCTCATAGAAACCTAAACTGGTGGACCATAGTGGATATATCTGACTGATATCTACCACAGTTTCCCCCTCTATAAACATCTTGGGGATGTTTTACATCTGCTGGGACACAACTTTCTCTTGCCGGGACACAACCTTCTCTTGCCAGGACACAACCTTTATTTTGCCTGAGCACAACCTTTCTTATGCCGGGAAACAACCTTCTCTTACCAAGGAAATAACCTTCTCTTACTGAGAAATAATCATCTCTTGCAGTGAAACAACCTTATCTTGTCAGGACACAATCTTATCTTGCCGGGACACAACCTTCTCTTGCTGGGACACAACCTTCTCTTTCCGGGACACAACCTTCTCTTGCCGGGATACAGACAAAGCAATCTGGAACTTGGTAAATCTTACAATTTAGTAGCTCTCATAGAAACCTACACTGATGGTCCACAGTGGATATATATGATATCTACCACAGTTTCCCCCTCTATAAACATCTGGCGGATGTTTGAAATCTGTGGATAACCCTTTAAAAATGGGTGTTTTCGGAGGCTATCCCACAGAAGTCTTTTTATACATACACTAGAGTGACCAGACACTTCTAGTTATGGACACTTTCATAATGGTTAGACAATAAGGGTCTGATTCAGACGCACCTCTGTCCGCCCATGACATTATATTCTCGCGTGAACGCAGCTCACAAATGCCCATATCAGAGGTGGTGTAACCTATCAATGAACGGATCAATCTGTACGCATTAGCGAACTCTAGGGCAGATGTATTAACCTGGAGAAGTCATAAGGAAGTGATAAACCAGTGATATGTGCAAGGTGATAAAGGCACCAGCCAATCAGCTCCAATATGTAAATTAACAGCTAGGATCTGATTGGCTGGTGCCTTTATCACCTTGCACATATCACTGGTTTATCACTTCCTTATGCCCTGTCCAGGTTAATACATCTGCCCCTCTGTCTGTGTGCGCATACCAGATCCGGAGCATGCGCTCATCTCTCTCTGTATGCACTGTATGCAGAAATCCACGAGACCCGTACGCTTTGCGCCTTGCGTGTGACTTATAATCAGGCCCCTAGCTGTGACAATTGTCATACACTCAGTTAAAGTGAAAACAGAAGTCACTTATAAGACATAGAAGCTACGGACATATACAATATCTGTTATTTGGATGGTAAAATCTGCTATTTGCATAAAATGAAGTATAATTAAACGTAGCAATCAGGAAAGGAAACAATTCTAATTATTTTTATTATTTTTCTTCTCCTTAGTGCAGAACCTCCTTCGAGCCGCCGGTCACTGTTGCATTTTAAAATAGTTTCCATGAATACATTGCTGCTGAGCAGCTGCATCCAAGTGCGTCACATACGCCATTGTCTTAGCGGGGCTCCGACTTCCACAATCCCTTTCATATCAGGTTTTACTGAATTATAATGTACTTTCTTTTGTACATTAGATATATTTAAAAACAAATTTAAAATACTATTTGTAAACCTAGTATTGGAATAAATGAGAATGACTGTATGCGAGGGGTTGTATTGCGGAATCTTTAAATCCGCAGAAGTTTCCCTGGAGACTGTGAATAGATTACAGACACAGTAAACAGTCTAAAGAAAGCAAGGGAGAGGTATCTTGGGTTCTTTGTATATAGGGGAGAGAGAACCACCAAGAAAAATCAAACGGTTAATAGAGTAGCCATGCAACCGTCTCAGATTCTTCCACTATCTTTTTTTTTTTTTTTTTTTTTTAAATACAATTTTTATTGTTCAAAAGTATAGGTGGCTGAACATAGAAGATGTATCGTCAATTGTAGGAATAACAGTAATCCAAAGATATAATAACAAAAAACATGAAGAACATTTCCAAAAATAGCGCATTGAGGCGGAGAGAAACCTCGGCTGTATCAATGTAAATAGGATAATAAATTGAGGATTCTGTAGTATCTTTTCAAGCTGTACTATGACGAGCATATAAAAGAAAAAGAAAAATAGTAATGTAAAGGATACAAGATAAAAGAAAAAGAATGTCATATAGAAAAGAGAAGAGAAGAAGATGACAGAGGGGGAGGGAGGGGGGGGGGGAGGGAGGGGAGAGGGGGAAGGGGGATCTGATCTGTTATCGCAAAGAGACTGAAAGTTTTACGACCATCTAGACAGAATCAGTCATTAAGCCAATGTTGAGTAGCGTTAGGAATTAGCAATTATACGTAAATGATGCCAATCCGTATTCTCAAATACTTTCATAATTCTGTCTTGAGTATTCGAATCTAGAGAATGTATGAATGGGGACCATTTGGCGTAGAATTGGTCAACATGTTTATCCAAATCGGGAAAAGTACTATTTCTATCAAAGTAAAGGAGCTGTAAGAGCTTTAACTTTAATTCCTGCAAGGAAGGAGAGGAAGAGGAGATCCAATGGGTAAGAATTACTTTTTTTGCAGATTCTTCCACTATCTGAAGTTATACACAATAATGGCCCTCATTCCGAGTTGTTCGCTCGCTAGCTGCTTTTAGCAGCTTTGCACACGCTAAGCCGCCGCCTACTGGGAGTGAATCTTAGCTTATCAAAATTGCGAATGAAAGATTAGCAGAATTGCGAATAGACACTTCTTAGCAGTTTCTGAGTAGCTCCACACTTACTCGGCATCTGCGATCAGTTCAGTCAGTTTCGTTCCTGGTTTGACGTCACAAACACTCCCAGCGTTCGCCCAGACACTCCCCTGTTTCTCCAGCCACTCCCGCGTTTTTCCCAGAAACACCAGCGTTTTTTCACACACACCCATAAAACGGCCAGTTTCCGCCCAGAAACACCCACTTCCTGTCAATCACATTACGATCACCAGAACGAAGAAAAAACCTCGTAATGCCGTGAGTAAAATACCTAACTGCATAGCAAATTTACTTGGCGCAGTCGCAGTGCGAACATTGCGCATGCGCAATTAGCGGAAAATCGCTGCGATGCGAAGAAAATTACCGAGCGAACAACTCTGAATGACCACCGTAATTCGTAGGAGTGAACCCAGAGACCTATACATTAAAGTGAAGTGAATATAAAAAAACCTTATAAGAGTTGATGGGGGTCATTCCGACCCGTTCGCATGCAGCAGTTCTTTGCTGTGGTACAAGCAGGTCGGAACTGCGCATGTGCGGCGCCCGCAATGCGCACGCGCGTCATTGCCCAGGCACAGCCATCGCCGGGCAACGGCCAGAAGAGAGAAGAAAGTGATCGCTAGCGCGATCGCAAGAATATTGACAGCGGGGAGGCGTTCCGGGGCGGATACTCACCGTTTTCCGGGCATGGAGATCCGAACGCAGTCGTGTCCAGGCGTTTGGAGGGTGGATGTCTGACGTCAATCCCGGGACCTTTGTCGCTGGCTCCGTCGCACAGGGTAAGTAAGTCTGACCCTGGTCTTGTTTTGCAGGAAACTTTTTTAGCATAGCAGGGATGCACAAGCGATCGCAGCCCTCCTATGCTAAAATACACTCCCCCATAGGCGGCGTCAAGTTGATCACAAGAGCAACAAAAAGTTGCTACAGTACGTGTGATCAACTCGGAATGAGGGCCGCTATCTGCAGTTAACCCAGGACGACTTGTCTTAACCCTAAGGGGGAATTCAGTTAGGTCAAAGACATACAGTATATCCGGCCGAATCAGTGATGCAACCTAATATTGCACAAAACTGTTTGCTGCCCCGTATGGTAGAGAGCACTTTTGTGTGTATTCAAGATTTGGCTGGACAGGTGAAAGATGCAAGATGCGGTGCCATTGGTGGTGTTTAATTGCCGCGGCAATGGCAATTCACACCATTTGCCTGAAATTAAATCCCCCCCCCCGCTCACTAAATACGTATGTAAACATTATAACACCAGACAACAAGAGTTGTGATTAACTTTAGGTTACATTTATTTTGACATCACTCAATAATTTTTTCTTTAATAATTAACTAATTAAAGGGGATGCAGTTGCCATCCCGATATACGGGATACCGATGGTCAGAAAATCGGTGCCGGAATCCCAACAGCTGACGGAATGCCGATGCCGGAAGCCAGAATCCTGAACATCAGGGGGAGGTTAGGCTTTGGGGGGTGATAATAGGGTTAGGCTGCGGGTGGTAAGGGTTAGGCCGAGGGGGGAGGTTAGGGTTAGGCTGCCTGAAGGGAGGGTTAGGCTGTTGGGGGGAGGTTAGGGTTAAGCTATGGGTGGGAAGGGTTAGGCTGTGGAAGGGAGGTTAGGTTTAGGCTGCGGGAAAGGGAGGGTTAGGCTGTGGGGGGGAGATTAGGGTTAGGCTACAGGTGGGAAGGGTTAGGCTGTGGGGGGTGGTTAGGGTTAGGCTATGGGTGGGAAGGGTTAGGCTGTGGGGGGGAGGTTAGGGTTAGGCAGCGGGAAGGGAGGGTTAGGCTGTGGGGGGGAGATTAAGGTTAGGCTATGGGTGGGAAGGGTTAGGCTGTGGGGGGGAAATTAGGGTTAGGCTACGAGTGGGAAAGGGTTAGGCTGTGGGGGGAGGTTAGGGTTAGGCTGCGGGAAGGGAGGGTTAGGCTGTGGTGAGGAGGTTAGAGTTAGGCTATGGGAGGGTTAGGATTAGGCTGTGGGAGAGGAGGGTTAGGCTGTGGGAGGGGAAAGTTAGGGTTAGTCTGTGGGAAGGGAGGGTTAGGCTGTGGGGGGGAGGTTAGGGTTAGGCTATGGGTGGGAAGGGCTAGGCTGTGGAAAGGAGGTTAGGGTTAGGCTGAGGGAAGGGAGGATTAGGCTGTGGGGAGGATGTTAGGGTTATTCTACAGTTGGGAAAGGTTAGGGTGTGGAGGGAGGTTAGGGTTAGGCTGCGGGAAGGGAGGGTTAGGCTGTGGAAAGGAGATTAGGGTTAGGCTATAGGTGGGAAGGGTTAGGCTGTGGGGGGGAGGTTAGGGTTAGGCTGCGGGAAGGGAGGGTTATGCTGTGGGGGGGTGATTAAGGTTAGGCTATGGGTGGGAAGGATTAGGCTGTGGGGGGGGGGAAATTAGGGTTAGGCTGCGAGTGGGAAAGGGTTAGGCTGTGGGGGGGAGGTTAGTGTTAGGCTGCGGGAAGGGAGGGTTAGGCTGTGGTGGGGAGGTTAGAGTTAGGCTGTGGGAGGGGAAAGTTAGGGTTAGGCTGTAGGGGGGGAAGGTTAGGGTTAGGCTGCGGGAAGGGAGGGTTAGGCTGTGGGGGGGAGGTTAGGGTTAGGCTGCGGGAAGGGAGGGTTAGGCTGTGGGGGAGAGATTAAGGTTAGGCTACGGGTGGGTAGGGTTAGGCTACGAGTGGGAAAGGGTTAGGCTGTGGGGGGGAGGTTAGGGTTAGGCTGCGGGAAGGGAGGGTTAGGCTGTGGTGGGGAGGTTAGAGTTAGGCTATGGGAGGGTTAGGATTAGGCTGTGGGAGGGGAGGGATAGGCTGTGGGAGGGGAAAGTTAGGGTTAGGCTGTGTGAAGGGAGGGTTAGGCTGTGGGGGGGGAGGATAGGGTTAGGCTACAGGTGGGAAGGGTTAGGCTGTGGAAAGGAGGTTAGGGTTAGGCTGCGGAAAGGGAGGATTAGGCTGTGGAAAGGAGATTAGGGTTAGGCTATGGGTGGGAAGGGTTAGGCTGTGGGGGGGAGGTTAGGGTTAGGCTGCGGGAAGAGAGGGTTAGGCTGTGGGGCGGTGATTAAGGTTAGGCTACGGGTGGGAAGGTTTAGGCCTTGGGGGGGAAATGAGGGTTAGGCTGCGAGTGGGAAAGGGTTAGGCTTTGGGGGGGAGGTTAGTGTTAGGCTGCGGGAAGGGAGGGTTAGGCTGTGGTGGGGAGGTTAGAGTTAGGCTGTGGGAGGGGAAAGTTAGGGTTAGGCTGTGGGGGGGGGTTAGGGTTAGGCTGCGGGAAGGGAGGGTTAGGCTGTGGGGGGGAGATTAGGGTTAGGCTATGGGTGGGAAGGGTTAGGGTGTGGAAAGGAGGTTAGGGTTAGGCAGCGGGATGGGAGGATTAGGCTGTGGGGAGGATGTTAGGGTTAGGCTACAGGTGGGAAGGGTTAGGCTGTGGGGGGAGGTTAGGGTTAGGCTGCGGGAAGGGAGGGTTAGGCTGTGGGGGGGTGATTAAGGTTAGGTTACGGCAGGGAATGGTTAGGCTGTGGGGGGGAAATTACGGTTAGGCTGCGAGTGGGAAAGGGTTAGGCTGTGGGGGGGAGGTTAGGGTTAGGCTGCGGGAAGGGAGGGTTAGGCTGTGGTGGGGAGGTTAGAGTTAGGCTGTGGGAGGGGAAAGTTAGGGTTAGGCTGTGGGGGGGGGTTAGGGTTATTCTGCAGGAAGGGAGGGTTAGGCTGTGGGGGGGAGGTTAGGGTTAGGCCGAGGGAAGGGAGGGTTAGGCTGTGGTGGGGAGGTTAGAGTTAGGCTATGGGAGGGTTAGGATTAGGCTGTGGGAGGGGAGGGATAGGCTGTGGGAGGGGAAAGTTAGGGTTAGGCTGTGTGAAGGGAGGGTTAGGCTGTGGGCGGGGGGTTAGGGTTAGGCTATGGGTGGGAAGGGTTAGGCTGTGGAAAGGAGGTTAGGGTAAGGCTGCGGGAAGGGAGGATTAGGCTGTGGGGAGGATGTTAGGGTTAGGCTACAGGTGGGAAGGGTTAGGCTGTGGAAAGGAGATTAGGGTTAGGCTATGGGTGGGAAGGGTTAGGCTGTGGGAGGGAGGTTAGGGTTAGGCTGTGGGGAGGAGGTTAGGGTTAGGCTACAGGTGGGAAGGGTTAGGCTGTGGGGGGAGGTTAGGGCTAGGCCAAAGGAAGGGAGGGTTAGGCTGTGTGGGGGGGGGGGGGATTAGGGTTAGGATATGGGTGCAAAGGTTTGGGCTGTGGAGGTGAGGTTAGGGTTAGGCTGCAGGAAGGGACGGTTAGAGTTTGGCTATGGGAAGGGAGGGTTAGGGGAAGGGAAGGGGTAAGTTTAAAAATCTTACCCTAAAAATGTCGGGATCCTTTATTAATATGTTGCTCGATTAAATTCAAGAGTATAATACTATGGGTGCATGTTGCAGAGTTTAATGGCAATTGGGCGCATGTGATTACGCATTGAGTGCAAAAAAATATATGTGCGCCCGTCGCCACTCGTTGTACAGTCGATGATAGTTTTGTCTACTTGTTCTAACTGAAATTGGCGTATGCGGGAACCCCCCTCCCCTTTCAGCCAGACGTCAGCTCTTCAGTCATAAATAGAGATGCAACTGAAATGCGTACGATTGATACGTCAGTCATACTTGTGTGCACTCAGTTCTGGAACATGCGCAGTGTGATAATACTCAAGAGAGACTCTGCAAAAAGCAGCCCCAAAGCTTTCTAAAGTGACCCCTGAGATGTACAGCATTAGGTTCTATTACAGACCTCTCTACATGTGTGATCTCCCTGACATCAGATACTATGTATCATCTGTCCAAAAATAAATCCATTTAATCCGTTAAATCCCTTGTTGTCATAGTGTAGTGATTTGCATTTCTGTATCGTTGTGGTTCCTCCACATTCCATCTACTGCCCTTCCATCAGCATCAGCGAGAGTGTTTTACATTCCCAAGAGAGAAAGCGGGTCAGACGGCGTACTTGGGTTGTTGGGTTGCGGCACAGTCCTTCAAGTTTTTAATCGCTGGAAATTACATTCTCTCCGAGAGAAAAAGATGAAACAAATTTTACATTTTCAGAACCTGCCCCAAGGTGTATGTTTAAAACGTAAGATATAATTGAAGGTAATTCACCTTTTTATACTGTATCTCTAATACACAAAGAAGGGAAAATGATAGGAAATTACGAGGCTTTCTCGATTGCATTAGTAAAGATTAGTGTAATATTACAATTATCAGCTTTTTTGTAAAATAAATGAAAGTTATAAATGAGGTAGGTTAGAGCATTGCGGACTGTTTTGTGCCCGTATTGTCTTATAATGATCCTCCTATAGAACAATCCCTTTTGCAATGCCACCAAAGGTTTGTCTACGCCAGAACTCAGTTATTGTCATTGCGGGCTACAGGCACTAAGGGGGCAATTGCTCAGAGCAATGGCCACTGGTTACCAGCGTTCTGTCTACATATCCACACCCCATAGAGGATATTGGGTATATATTGGGTATATAGCAACTGCACATCTCTTAGAACTGAATTGGCCCTATGAATTTTTTGCCACCCTAATCACGCTCAACTAATCATCCACACCTGTTACCTTGCTACATTCATTATCTGATTGTCTACATAACATTTTACAGCACCGTTTAACTCAACATCAGTTGACTATTCTGTAACCCTCCCTTGACCTGTAGGTCCTGGGGCCTATAGTTACTAAGTTGTTTATTTAAAGAGTGCCTCCACCCAAGCTTTTAATATAATTGGGGGGAGCTTGGGAAACCCTAAGTGAAATATGAATGTTTTACCTGGATTGTCTCTCATGTGTCTTCCAGATCATCTCCATCGAAAGGATCCCGAATCCCTTAATACAGGTAAGTGTGTTCAGTAATTAATACTATACTCCCTTTATTTAAACAATAACATCCACAGTAGTATGGCTATATTCAAAGTTTTATAGTTATATAGATATTAAAATACATATGGATATGCCCTTTCATATACAAAATTGGTTTGCATGCATTACAAAAAAAACATTAGAACCGGTTACTAAAAAACATCTCCGCTACCAAAATGTATTGTAATAATCACTAAGATTAATATTATAAAATTAGTGATATACTGATATGAGATATAAATGCCACAGTTACTCGAGTAATTCGTTGGTGCACTCGTTGGGGCCCAGAATGTAGTGTATTGATGATCCTGTACTTGTAGTCTATTCTTGGTATCAGTATGACTATTCACCAAATCTCACTTGTCGTGTATCTCCGGTTTAGTAGATCCCTATTACCCCAATGGTGAGTAATAGAACTCCTCCAAGCCAATTTACTATCCCTGCAAAGTGATCCGCCTCCACATACTCAGTCCCCTTGGTCCCCTAGCGGCAGGGTATTATCACTGTATACTTACAGTACCGGGATGAATGAAAGGCGGGATATTATGTTCCTCAGGTTCAATCATTAAAAGTACTTTATATTTGCTTGTACTTTGATATATTACTCCTGGTCCTATTCAAATACTGCGTTCAGGACGTCGACATCTAGTAATTTATACAATTCATATATGACTCCTTTAAGTTATCTTCTGAATAGTTCATCTATAGATATTAAGCAATGCAGTTCAGGATAGGTAGGTTAGGCTAGAGGAGTTATAACAGGAGGTCATCCATAGCTAGTAGTACTCAAAAGGATAGATATGGCTTGTGAAGGGTCATTCTACCAACACCTTACCAGTGATAATAAGTACCCTCACTCCTAGCAGGCTCATCAGCGGATCTTCATCCCGCAATGCTATCCTTAATAATGTCCGATGGCTCAGTATATTATATATATATATGAGGAGTTATGTAGGTTATCTTACAATGTCAGTCCTGGGGGAGTTAATGTGCTACCAGGTACCAGCTGATACTGTAGCTGTACCAATGTCTGCCTCTTCACTATCTCTGCATCGATTCATGAGCAAATTATTGTACTCACTGCTATGGACCACACTGTATCTGGAGAGCGTAGGCTGCACTATGATGTTATCCGTAATATAGTGCCGGCTAAGTCTGAGCCCCGCTCCGTTACTCGACGAGGCGACTCCTCACTATCGCATTTGCTCTCTCCCGTTAGCAGCTGGGTAGATCCGTCATAAAGATATGTTATTTGTGAGCACCAGACTCCTCCCCCGTCTCTCTCTCCTGCCGTCCCGCTTATCTCCTACCGCAGACTCAGCTCTCAGTCTCCTCTTATGGATCGATGGCTGCTGTTCTCTCCCGTCTTCATCACCAGCCTCTCCTCTCAACCTCCGTTCACCAACTGCGCCACCAACCGTCATTCTCAACCCCCGTTTTGTCTCTCCTCTCTCGAGCTCATGCCACGAGCCCCTGTCCATCACTCACCCGCATGCTTAAGTACGTAGGCATGTAGACCCATATATATCATTCCCTTTACATGCTTGCTGTTATATCAACTTATGTACACATTTTTAATAGACATATTTACATTATTTATAACTACTATTACTGGTTAGTGCTACTCATATCTATTTCCAAGTTTACTGTATTAAATGCATAGTTAATATATCATAGCTCTCCCCTAAACATTTGGGTAATCTAGTTCATATGAATATAGGCTCCCTGCATACCACTGGGGTTACACTCTCCCCCTGGTGATTTCATAGGCCCTGACATGAGAATCACCATCTAATTATTATTTGCTTGTATGTTAATATGGTTAATATTCTTGTACCATCCTATCTGTCTATGACTATCTATATCATATCCAAAATAAGGCCATGACATTATAATTCCAGCATGGTACACCAACGGAATTTCTTTAGGGACCCCTAGCTGGTCGTATGTCAGTATCGTAGGGGGTCGTCGTTCTCTTTGGGGTCGCGGGATCCTATTACCATCTGTTTCCCTCATTCCATCTTCATTGGGAGTAGATTGATCATCCGCCTGCTCATAACACAATTCAACCCCTTCCCACTCATCTCTATTTTGACCTGGCCTCCACTCCATTTCTGAATCATTGATAGGCCCCGACATACTTCTATGAGCAGTATTTTGGTCTCCACTGCTATTACTATTACCAGGGTACTTATAATACCACCCTGATTCCACATAGTCATCGCTTCCATCAACTACTCCATATTCTAACTCCCCCTCCTCATTTGTCTTCATGGTTGCTGAAGACTGTTCAGTATCATTTCTCCCTCCAGGTAGTGACAACTCCTCTTCATCCTTGTCCCACCTTATGTCCTGCGCAATGGGTAACAAATGGTGTCTGTGATAACTTAATATTGGGCCCGATTTCCCTTCGGGTTTTAACTGGTACACAGGTAAGTTAGCTAATTGTTGCACCACCACATAAGGATCTGATCTCCACCGATTATTTAATTTTTGTCTTCGCCGAGATCCCAACAATTTTATTAATACTCGATCTCCCGGCATTAACCGATTCTCCTTCACATGACAATCATGTAGTCGTTTATTTTTCTCCCCCAGTTTCTTTGCTTCTTGCTGCGCTAATTGATGAGCTTCCTTCAAATGTTGTTTAAGTCTCTGAATATACTGACTGTGTGTTGTCCTAGCAGTTTTATCGATCTTATTTTCCAGACTACCTAAACTGATATCAATCGGTAAACGTGCTTCCCTTCCAAACATTAATAAGTATGGAGAATACCCAGTAGCGTCATTTTGTGTACAATTATATGCATGCACTAAGTGCGCTAGATACTGTTTCCAATGATGTTTCCGTTTAATCCCTAAGGTACCCAGCATGTTCAACAAGGTTCGGTTGAATCGTTCCGGTTGGGGATCTCCTTGAGGGTGATAAGGGGTAGTTCGTGATTTTCGTATCCCACAACAATTGCATAGTTCATGGATTAGCTTACTCTCAAAATCCCGGCCCTGATCCGAATGTATACGGGCAGGTAATCCGTAATGAATGAAAAATTTCTCCCATAGAGTTTTGGCCACTGTAATGGCTTTCTGGTTAGGCGTTAGATAAGCCTGAGCGTAACGAGTAAAATGATCGGTGATAACCAATATATTACTATCCCTCCCTTCTGGTCCTTCCAATGCAAGGAAGTCAATGCATACCAACTCTAGAGGGCCTGTACTGACAATATTCATCATGGGTGCTGTCTTTTCAGGTAATTTTTTTCTCATGACACAATTCCCACACGTCCGGCAATACCTCTCTATGTCTTTACTCATAAATGGCCAGTAAAACCTTTCATTAATTAAGGATTTTGTCTTCTCATAACCCATGTGCCCATGATCATCATGTAACGAATATAACACTTGAGATATATATTTTTCTGGTAACAACAGCTGTAGTTTTCCTGAGCCATCCCTTCTCTGAGTTTGACGGTACACCACACCTTGTATCACGCGTAACTTATTTAGTTGTTGTACTAAAACTCGTGACTTCGGGGACAACCCCACAGTAGTTCCATGAACATCCGAACATCCTAACCTTTGTCTAATGGGTAATAAATCACAATCCTTCTCTTGCTGCTTCGCCATCTGCTCTTTGTCCACCATCTCAAGCTCATTTACTCCAACTGTGCTTACACAACAATACAATGGTGGTAGTGCCAATTCAGATGCTCCCATCCATGCTATTGCTGGACCCCCATTTCTACACGAGTATGTAATGTGATGACACAGTCCTTTGACAGTGGCCGCTGGTACTTCAATCCATTCGTCAGCACTGAGATCCATAGCAGAGTGGGGCAGCCTAGATAATGCATCAGCGTCCATATTGGACCCCCCAGGACGATATTTAACTGTAAACTCATAGTTTGACAGAGCAGCCAGCCACCGATGACCGGTGGCATCCAATTTGGCAGTAGTTTGAATATAAGTAAGGGGGTTGTTATCAGTCTGAACTGTAAAAGGAACACCGTATAGATAGTCATGAAATTTATCCACTATGGCCCACTTTAATGCCAAAAACTCTAATTTGTGTACTGGGTAGTTTTTTTTTCTCCAGTGGATAAACCCCTACTAATATAAAAGATGGGCTTCAATTGTTGATCTTGCAACTGATAGAGGACTCCCCCTATTCCCGCATAAGAGGCATCAATATGCACTTCATAAGGCAGGAGAGGATTGGCATAGGCTAAAACTGGTGAATTAGTCAGACTCTTCTTTAATATGTTAAATGCGGTCTCACAACTTGAATCCCATCTTTCACCAAATGGGTCCTGAGGTTTAAAATATCCTCCTTCTTTCTTTTGCCTCGCATTCTTTTTCTTTTGGCATGGCTGATAACCACGAGTTAAATCTGTCAAGGGTCGGGCAATAGTAGAATAATTGTGTACAAATTTTCTGTAATAGCCACAGAACCCTAGAAATGACCGTAATTCATGAAGGTGGTTCGGCCTGGGCCAATTCTGGACAACTTTAACTTTGTCCGGATCAGTAGATATTCCATTACGACTAACAATATGCCCTAAATACTTAACCACCGACTGACAAAATTTACACTTCTCCACAGATAGTTTCAACCCCCTTGCCTGTAGGCGATCTAATACCTTCAATAGCCGATCATTATGTTCTTCTAGAGTCTGCCCAAACACAATTACATCATCCAGATACACCAAAGCCTCACGATAACACATATCCCCAACAGTGTTTTCCATCATTCGCTGGAAGGTTGCAGGGGCGCCTTTTATTCCTTGGGGCATCTTAAGGAATTCAAAAAAACCTATTGGGCATATAAACGCAGTCTTGCATCGATCTTCGGCATTCATAGGAATCTGATAATACCCGCTACGAAGATCCAATACTGAAAACCACTGGTTCCCTTGCAAGCAATCTAATGCTTCCTCGATCTTGGGCACAGTATATTGATCAGGTATGGTTCGATTGTTTAAAGTTCTATAATCAATGCAAAGTCGAATGCCTCCACTCTTCTTCCTAGCCACCACAATAGGGGAAGCATAAGGACTCTCGGAATCGATGATCACTTGATTTTCGAGTAACCCTCGTAGGTGCTTTCTCACATCATCAAAGTCCGCCGGGGCAAGTCGTCTCGACCGCTCTCTGAATGGGGCATCATTACTCAGCCGGATGGAGTGTTCCACACCATGGGCGGTACCTATATCCCATTCCTCCTTTGAAAATACAGACTCTCGCTGCCCAAGTTGATCCATTAATTTAGCTTTTCTTTCAGAGTCAATATCACTGCCCTGGAAACATGGTTCTAATAATAAAACCATAGAAATTCCTATCGATTCTGTCAGTGTGTCCTGTTTAGATATGGCTTCTTCCTTTATCAGAGTAACGCTATAGTTCTCTACTGTGCTTTCAATACTGCGCACATGCTTATCACTCCATTCACAGAGGGTTTTGAAAAGATTAGTGTTGGTGCCCACGATTACCGGCAACTTTCCATTATCCCCCGGGGAATCAGGACACACCAGTGCCACTAAAGGGATGGTCTCATTAATATTACTCAGCCCTGGCTCGAAGGTGATTCGGGTCACAATATATCCCAGATAGGGGTACTTCTGCTCGCTAAGACCCCATATGGTAAGTCCACTAAGCGGCTGAATAGGGACGTCTGACAAATGAGATCTATACCATGTCTCAAACACAATAGAGACCTGCGACCCACTATCCAGCAATACCATACATTCTTGTCCATTCACCAGAGCTTTGACCACTGGAGCTGGCCCCATTAAACTATCAGGGATCTGATCTGACCATTGAGCACTCCCCATGGCATTTACTGTTATGATTGGGGAGTCTGTGAGGGGGTCACAGAACTCCCGTTGAAGTTTTCCGACGGCTCCGTTCTCCGTCGATTGTAACCTCGGTTATCCCGTCGTTCATGATCTGTGAACGGACATTCAAAGGCGCGATGTCCCACCTGGCCACAAGCATAACAGATTAATGGAGCCCGATTCTCTCCTCTCCGGTTCATTCCTCGACCTAGGCCAGAACTTCCAGGAGGCCTATACGGTTGAGTGCTATTACTTGCCTGTAATGCAATCAGCTGATCAATTTTCTTATTTTGCTCTTCTATTAATGTTAATAATTTCTCATCCAACGAGGACTTATCAGGAGCAGGTACCACAATCTTCACCTTCTTGATGGTCTTTTCCCGATTCTCGATTTGTACCTCTTCAAGTTTTACTTCCCTTACCAGGTCAGTTAATGTAGGTGGACTGGTCTTGCAAATGGTACATCTTAGTTTTTGTGCTACAGGGCTATTGGTGAGTGCCCCTTTTAATACTTGTTTAATCCTACGATCATCTGCTTGTGCCTTGTCCATTCCCCCTTTGTCTATAATCTTGAATATGAGCCTATCCACCCGATAAATATAATGGGTCAAGGTCTCCCCATATTCCTGGTAAGTATTATTCAATCTAGCCAATAAATCTCCAACATCCTCTAAAGTCCCATAAGAGAAGTCTAAAGCTTCTATATAATCATAAAGTGTCGCTTGGGGATTGCTTCTTCTCGTGGCTTGAATAACTCCCATTGCAGGTCCCCTCAAACTCTCCACTATCCTTTGCCGTTTCACGTGGTCGGGGCATTGCCACTCCTCGGAATGTTGAACTGCAGCTTCTCTCCACATCTCATACCCTTCCTCACCAGCAGGCACGGGAGTGATCCCGGAGAATATTCTCAGACGACGGTACCCCCCTTCAAATTGCCACCTTTCTAATTGACTCACAACTTTGTCTACTACTGCTTCAGCAGCTGAACTACTTGCTGTGTCGGTATTCACACCCGGAGATTTAGCTGGTCCCATACCCCCAGTACCCTCAGTTGGGGGAAACGTGTCAGAGCTATCTCCTTCTCCCACATCGGCACTAATTTCGGGCCAAAGAATTTGCATGCGTCTTGCTGGGTTACTTTCTACCACAATCATGCGGGGTAACAATATTGGATCCAATCTAGCATTATTGCTGATTAATAATACTACCGTGTCTCCCAAAGAACCCTTCCATCTGTCTACCACATGTGGCTGTTGTACCCCATATAGGTTGACTATTTGCTTCAGTACCAACTCATCACTAACTCCATCAAAGCTTCCTCCCACTCCGAAACTGCATCGGCTGTCTACTCCTTTTTCTACACACCATTTATAAACATCCTTCCCATTTACCGGATCCATCATAAATTATGCCCTGTCTTGGTAACCAGAAGATACTGAAAAGGTTAAAGGTCGGCAGATCTCAGCAGTGCCTCCAAATGTAACCCTCCCTTGACCTGTAGGTCCTGGGGCCTATAGTTACTAAGTTGTTTATTTAAAGAGTGCCTCCACCCAAGCTTTTAATATAATTGGGGGGAGCTTGGGAAACCCTAAGTGAAATATGAATGTTTTACCTGGATTGTCTCTCATGTGTCTTCCAGATCATCTCCATCGAAAGGATCCCGAATCCCTTAATACAGGTAAGTGTGTTCAGTAATTAATACTATACTCCCTTTATTTAAACAATAACATCCACAGTAGTATGGCTATATTCAAAGTTTTATAGTTATATAGATATTAAAATACATATGGATATGCCCTTTCATATACAAAATTGGTTTGCATGCATTACAAAAAAAACATTAGAACCGGTTACTAAAAAACATCTCCGCTACCAAAATGTATTGTAATAATCACTAAGATTAATATTATAAAATTAGTGATATACTGATATGAGATATAAATGCCACAGTTACTCGAGTAATTCGTTGGTGCACTCGTTGGGGCCCAGAATGTAGTGTATTGATGATCCTGTACTTGTAGTCTATTCTTGGTATCAGTATGACTATTCACCAAATCTCACTTGTCGTGTATCTCCGGTTTAGTAGATCCCTATTACCCCAATGGTGAGTAATAGAACTCCTCCAAGCCAATTTACTATCCCTGCAAAGTGATCCGCCTCCACATACTCAGTCCCCTTGGTCCCCTAGCGGCAGGGTATTATCACTGTATACTTACAGTACCGGGATGAATGAAAGGCGGGATATTATGTTCCTCAGGTTCAATCATTAAAAGTACTTTATATTTGCTTGTACTTTGATATATTACTCCTGGTCCTATTCAAATACTGCGTTCAGGACGTCGACATCTAGTAATTTATACAATTCATATATGACTCCTGAAGGGTTAAATCTCCTCTGTCATTGTGCATTGTGTAAATATTGTTTCTTTTTCTTTTGCCTTGGATTTAGCTTGCATTGCATAAAATAAATATAGCTCCACCCATAGTTTGTTGGGAACTGTGTGAAATCACCACCCCTAGATGAAGTACTAGGCTGTAGCCTACATCCCCCCCATGTAGCCTGTTTTATCCCTCCTATGCAGTAAAGTTAAACCAATAAAGTATTTACTTTTGCCTACCCCTCCCTGGACATTCCAATCCCTCCCTAGACAATGATGCCTTATATACCATTGTTATGAACAATAAACGCAGAGTGATTCTTAACTACATGGTGTCGTGTATTATCTGTAACGTTAAGGATTGCTCTCACTGACGTCAGTGGCCATCACATCGAGGTAATCAAAGAGAGGTAGGGATCCTTTCAGCTGGGAGCTCTATGTCCGGGATTCAGTGATCGTCCCTGAATGGTAAAAATAGAGAATTTATTGTCTATCTTTGCCATACAGGATTGCGGTCATACACTGAAGCTGAATCCGTGTCAGTGTTCCGGGAACACGTGACAAGGTAATATTTAAGTCCGGGACTTAATATTACGAAGTTTTATGTAAAAACATAAAACAGGTATCAGGGATACCATAGAATCTTTAATGTCTGGGACTTAAAGATACGTCTGAGAAAGGACCAGGAGTCCAAGCGCAATTCTCCAAAGACGTTAGTATCTGGGATACTTAAAAAAAAATATATAGACCTGGGGTCTATACATAACGTAGACTATACCTCGATCTGATCGTCTATATATATATTCTTGTATGTTGTAGTGAGATAAGTTCTTATATTTGGTTCAGACGGCTGGTAAGTTTTCGTCTGCCAGATATCTTTACTCAAAACTCTTTTCTTGCTTCCTGTTTAAAACGCTGTATTTTTCTGACATCTTGTACGAAGGTAAGCGTACCCGTCAAAAGATTTCATGTTCTCATTATACAGATAATATTGTGATATTGTCAATGACTAATTAACTGGTGTTAGCTAATGCATGCATAGAAAGTTTTTGTAAATTGCATTTTTTTTTGTTGTGAAATTGCATAGAAAGTCTTTTTGTTGTGAAATTGTATAGAAGGTTTTTTTTTAAACTGCATTTTTGTTGTGATATTGCATAGACAGTTGTTGTAAGTTGTTGTGGAAATTGCGTAGAAAGCTGGTGTAGATTGTATTGTTTACTATGGGAGGGGGTCAGAGTAAAACAGTCATTTATCCTCCACCTTTACCAGGGGAGACATGTAAAGAGTATGTTGCCCGTAACTCCACCACAGATTATTATTTAGTTAACCCTTGGGTGGATAACTTAGCAGGATGGACAGAGAAAGTTGGCAGCCCCAGTCCATTCCCCCGTGACGGTATTAATTATCCCTTTTATATGGACATGGTCAAAGGTCTTTGTCTGGAAGACAAGGAAGCCTGGCCATGGTATGATCATGACCCACAATGGGACATGACATATATGCGTGCTGGAGGAGAGCAATGGCTCACGATAGCACCTCATTGGTATGACAAGAATATCAAGCAGAAACAGCGTAGAATAAAATCTGTAACTTCCAGACTGCATAAAGCTGAGGAATTTAGAAGCAACAAGTTTCTGAAAAATTCTTCTCCCCCGCCTTACACTCCCCTATATCCCTCCTTAAAGGACACAGATCTTTTAGCTGCAATTGCTTTGTCACGAATGCCAATGCAAGGAGGAGGGGGAGGAGGAGGAGGGGAAGGAGGCTCAGGAGGCTCTGAAGGAGAAACAGCCCCCCCTGACAGTACCCTCCACACAGGCGTAACCACCCCCGCCCCTAGTGCCCCTGACGCAGCTGTTGTGGGTAGCGACCCTGACATTCCTACTGAAGGTGGTGGCCGCTCAGGCCATGATCAAATATATGTAACCCAGCTTGAAACTACAGTCCAGACTCCTAGCAAACAAATCACCTCCCGCCGTAATGCTGACTCAACTGTTGTCATTAACCACCCTCTTACCCCCTCCATAACGCGATCCGGCACTGGTTTCCTTGAAAACAGTGCTGGTGCCAGCGGTGTCGCTACACACCTGCCCTTTATGACAGTAGGGGATCAGTTGTTAAAGAAACCCATTGAAATAGAGGATTTAGACAGAATTGTTAAGAACTGTCCCAAACCCACTGTTGCACCTGACGGCTGCATAGCTTACTTGAAAAAGGCTTGCACAGGACGCAGCTATACTCAAGAAGATATGAAGCTGATCATAGATGGGGTTATAGACCATTACAACGGGTGGGATTGGAAAAAGATTCCCACCATAAACACTCCTACCATCCTTAACGATGCCGTTCGCTACCCTCTCAATACTGGGGATGGTGTAAAGGCGATGTGGAAGGAAATTGAGACCCATATGAAAGAGATTTTTAAAACCCGAGCTTCTCTTCCTATTGCCGTAGCATGTAAACAAAAGCCCACTGAAACTGTCACTGAGTTTTGGAAGAGGTTTAAAAAGTGTTGGTCTGAAGATGCAGGTCTTACTCTTGTAGATACAGACCATTTACTAATTTCTACCTTTGTAAATAACTTGTTGCCATCTGTTATGGTCCCTGTTAAGCAAGCTGTTTCTTCCTGGACCTCTGATAATATTAAGGAATTTGAAAAGCACTTATATGAAAAGGAAGCTGCAGGATGCTTTGATGTTAAAAAACCCTTGCAGAATGCCCCAACTCATAATTACCAAAATCAGAGAAACCGGGGAGATAGACGCCAGCAGCACTTTACTGGCCCACCCCGCAATCCAGCCCGATATCAAAACCCACAAGCCAGGCCACCCCACCCCCCTGACTCTGCCAGCAGGAAACAAACCTCCTGCTTCAACTGTGGAAGGGACGATCACTGGGCAAGGGATTGCCCTTGTCCCCCACAAAACCACCGACAGCCCCAAGCTCCGGCTCCCTCCCGGGATCATCCCCGACAGTCACACAACAACCCCTTTCAGGATCATGTCCGATTCCGGGTTGACTGGCAGGATCCCTCCCACTGACGGGGCCCGGAGGAGGGTATCCCAGCCTTTGCCCAACTCACCAGACACTGGAAGGACCCACCGCTACTAACCTTGATTATAGGAAAGAGAGCAATCCCTTTCCTGGTGGATAGCGGGGCAACTACTAGTGTTTTGTGTGTCGACCTGTACGATGGTCATTTGGAAAAGACTGCTCCTTCAATGGGAATCAATGGGATACCCACAGATGCTTACCTGACAGATGCCCTTAGTGTCAGAACCACGGGAGGCACGTATATGGGTAAACACAATTTCACTGTAATACCTGAATGTCCAATTAATCTTCTGGGAAGGGATCTTCTTAGCAAACTCGAAATCTCCATTCTCCCTTCACCCACTAGCAGTGGCCTGGAGGTCGAGTCCCCACACCTACCGGTGTGGGAAGCAACAGACATTACACCTGATTTTGACAAAGTAAACCCTGCTCTATGGTCGGAGGGTCCCTATGACACTGGCCTCATTCCTTGCACACCATATAGAGCAACCCTGAAACCTGACACACAACCTGTCTATCAAAAGCAATACCCCTTGTCACAAGAGAAGGTTGAAGGTCTTAGACCAATGATACAACAGTTTCTCCAACAAGGCATTCTCAGACACATAATCTCACCTTACTGCACACCAGTCAACCCTGTTGCTAAGTCAGATGGTAGTGTAAGGTTTGTACAAGACCTCAGGGCAATTAACCAACTCATTGTGCCTATAGCACCCATTGTACCTGACATTAACTCACTCATTTCAGCTATCCCTGCAGATGCTGCAATTTTTTCTGTGATTGATTTAAAAAATGCATTTTTTAGCATTCCAGTGGATGCACAGACACAGTTACTTTTTGCATTTTCTTTTGAGGGCAAGCAACTCACCTGGTGTCGTTTACCCCAGGGCTACATTGACGCACCTGTTGTGTATAGCATTGTACTCCAGGCCACATTGGGGCCCTGGCAACCTCACCATGGTTCAGTCCTGCTACAGTATGCAGATGATCTGCTGCTCTGTAGTCAAACTGAGGAGGCCTGCCGGGAGGATGGTATATCACTGTTAAACTGGCTCTGTGAATGTGGACACAAGGTGTCCAAAACAAAAATGCAATGGTGTAAGAAGCATGTGGATTACTTAGGTTTTGTGCTCACTCAGGGGGAAAGGAAAGTCAGTCCACAGCGCATTCAGTCTGTATTGGGCCTGGTCACCCCAACTACCCAGAGAGAACTGCTGTCTTTTCTGGGTATGGTAAATTACTGCAGACAGTGGATATCTGATTGTTCCTATTATGATAACATCTTGAGACAAGCCACACTGAAAGACAAACCTAACACTGTACAATGGTCACAGGAAATGTTAACTGCATATGAGAGCTTAAAGTGTATGTTAATGAAAAGTCCGGCACTTGGCCTCCCCAACTATGTACTACCTTTTCATTTGTTTGCAAGGGACAATTGTAAAACCATGGCGGGGGTGCTCACACAGTTTCATGGAGGAAAGTTGCGCCCAGTGGCATTTTTTTCCAAAGTAATGCCTGTCACTGTGCAAGGTATGCCTGCTTGCCTCAGGGCACTTGCAGCCTGTGCAATGGTAACTGAAATGGCCACCACACTCACCCTAGGCCACACAACAATACTTCACACCACTCATGATGTTCTAACCATTTTAAAAGGGTTACACACACAACACATGTCAGCTCAGCGCCTTAGTGGATATGAGGTTCTCCTTTTGAACAACCCCTCACTCACCATTAAGTATGCCACCAACTCTTCAGGTCCTGCACCCATTCTCAACGCTCTACTGGGGCTCAAAGGTCCTGAAGACCACCCTCCTGAACCCCATGACTGCTCGGCCTCCATTGAGTCAGAAACATCCCCCAGACTGGACATGTCCCCTGTCCCTGTCCCCGACGCGGATGTCATTTTTGTAGATGGTTCCTGTAGCAGACCCAATGACACCACGTACCAAGCGGGTTATGCTATTGTCACTCTCCCTGACATTATTCTGGAAGCGCAGCCTATTCCTTACCAGTCAGCACAGGCTGCAGAGCTCATTGCTCTCACAAGGGCTTGTCACCTTTACCGGAATAAACCAGTCACCATCTACACTGACTCCAAATACGGGTACGGCGTCGTGCATGACCATGGGGTCATTTGGCAACGCCGTGGTTTCCTTGGAGCTGATGGAAAAGGCATATCACATGCCCAACTCATCTCTGACCTTCTGCATGCCATAACCTTACCCTCTGACATTGCAATCCTCCATTGCAGGGCACACACCGGGGGGAAGGATGCAGTCTCCCTTGGAAATGCCCTTGCTGACTCTGCTGCCAAACATGCAGCCTCACAGCCCATCACTCAGGCCCACATGACCATCATGACCCCCCCAGCTCTCGACAACCATTACCTGATCACCCAGTTACAGGCCTCAGCCTCCAATGCCGACCTAGCTGACTGGACTTACCCAGTTTTGCAGAAGAATCCTAAAACAGGATTAATCTGCAAAGAGGGGAAACCTTGTATACCCCAGTCCAGTGCACCCTTGTTTATTGCCCACTACCATGGCATAGGACACCACAGTAAGGCAACAACTACCTTACTCTTACGTAATGATTTCTATGTCACGGATGCCAAGTCATTAGTAGATCAGTATGTCAGTAGATGCATCACTTGCCTGCGAAACAACCCCAACAACCCTGACAAGGCAAAACATCAGCATCTTGAATACCCCACCACACCCTTTACACACCTGCAAATTGACTTCACCCATATCCCAGGTACTGGTAAACAGGAATATGCCCTGGTCATTGTAGACATGTTCTCTCGATGGCCAGAGGTATTCCCCACTAAATCTGAGGATGCAAAGACAGTTGCTAGGATCCTAACTCAGGAAATCATCCCCAGATGGGGGTGCCCATTGCAAATCAATAGTGATAAAGGCTCCGCCTTTACAGCAAAAATTACACAGGCCTTGGTAAAGGCCCTGCAGGTGGAATGGAAGTTCCACATCCCGTATCACCCGCAAAGTTCAGGGGTCGTAGAACGCATGAATAGGACCCTCAAAGACAAGCTTAGGAAGGCCACAGGAGGCACCTTCCACAAATGGAAGCAAGTCCTTCCCATTATCTTGGCAGAAATTAGAATGACACCACAAAAGACTTTGGGTTACTCCCCCTTTGAAATATTAATGGGTAGGCCCTTCCCTACACCTTGGGCTAAGAAACCATTAGTAATACAGGAGGGAGATCTAGAACTTATCAGAGAAGAGTATGTCAGGTCCCTGATAACAAAACTGAATGAAATTGAACATGAGGTTGTTTGTAAAAACCCTTTGAATCCACAGGAACCTACACACCCCTTTAAAGTCGGAGACAGAGTCGTGGTGAAGGTGCTCCCCAGGAACAAGAGCCCAGGAGACTTTACCTACGGTCCAGAGACAGAGGTCGTAGCAGTAACCAGAACAGCAGTCCTGACAGAGGAAAGCCCCACCTGGATCCATGCATCCCGAGTGAAAAAGATTCCTAGACCAGACCTAGAGAGGGAAGCAAGTGATTCCAGCGAGGTACAAACGGGGGCAGACAGCCCTGACCTCCCACCTAGCGAAGACAGAAGAACAGAGGAGGATGAGGAACCTGTCCCCTACCTCTATCCTGGGGACTATGTTGATAATCCTAATGGTCCTCACTTGCCAAGCTACAGCTGAAGTAGACATTACACAAAAATCCGGCACCTACACATTTTGGTATAACTCCTCCAATACTGAGGTTGCCGCCTATAAAATAGATTTCTGTACCATTGCTCCCTGTCTTAACAAACATTATGCCTGGCAGTGTGATCAGTATGGTACACGTAATACCCCCACTGAAGCCTATATTTGTGTTACTAGTAAATATTGGGGAAATAAATGTGCGTATTGGGGATCAGTGGGATGGAATTCTGGCCATAGTTATGGATACCAGCCCAAAGAGGCTCTCTCAAGAAAAGACAAATATGGTGAGTCCCTGCTTACCCGTCTTACCCTTCATAGACAAAACAGATGTGATAGTAAATTCATATTAAGCATAAAACATCCCCAGTCTACTGATGCAGGCACCTATGTCCTAGGTGAATCCTTTTTTTTAAACCCATCCCTTACACCATTCTTGTTACAGGATATGTTTAACAATGAAAAGTATGCCCAGCTCAAGCCCCCTAAACCACGCCCCAACCCCTTGAAACCTCATATAACCACCTTCAAGGATATGATGGCCGTTAACAATCCCACCTTTAAAGACACCCTAGCTATTGAAACTGGTTTCTCTGACATCAATTTCTGGTTAGAATGGATGAAGTATAGTGCTAGCAAACATAATAAAAGTAACTGTTATGTCTGTGGCAAATCTAGGCCCCACCTAGGTACAGTGCCCCTTAATATACCCCTAGAACAGGAAAATTGTTTTTTCAGCCTTTTTAATGACACCAAAACAAATGACAGTCAGTGCGAAATGTGGAAAAGGGAATATCCCATATTGTCAAAAAATCCCAACCCAGGAAGCACCATAACCATATATCCTGGAAACTATACCTGTTATACATCTAACACTACCACAGGTAGAAATTTAAAAACCTTCCCACCAGGGTATTGTGCAAATAAAAGAACAACTGTTTTAGTTAACCAAACTAGATCACTAGGTGACATTTATTATATATGTGGGGATATGAAGCTTAGAACTAAATTAGACACACCATGGTATGGTGAGTGTGCCCTGGCCAAAGTCATAATGCCACTCCTAATGATCACCGATGACCCCACTCCTCCCTCTAATACTCCTGCTAATCGAAAGAAAAGAGCACTCCCAGGAGGTAGCTTTGACCCCCACGTATACATTGATGCTATAGGGGTCCCAAGAGGTGTTCCAAATGAGTTCAAAGCTAGAGATGAGGTGGCTGCGGGTTTTGAATCATTGTTTCCTATAGTAACTGTAAATAAAAACGTAGCCTGGATTAATTATATATATTATAATCAACAAAGATTTGTTAATGATACCAAAGATGCTCTTAAAGGTATAGCTGAACAGCTAGAAGCCACTTCCCAAATGACCTTCCAAAATAGAATGGCTCTTGACATGATTCTAGCAGAAAAAGGCGGTACATGTGTTTACATTAGTAAGGTGGAAGGCTGTTGTACATATATTCCTGACAACACTGGTCCTAATGGTAAGGTTACTTTAGCCATAAACAAATTAGAAACCTTATCCATAGAACTTAAGAAAAATTCAGGTGTTGATAACCCATGGAGCCAATATTTTGGGTGGATTGAAAATTGGAAACAGGCTCTTGTGCAAATAAGTATATTCATAATAATAACTTTAATCTTTATAGGTCTCATAGTTTATTGTGTGATTCCCTGTGGAAAGAAACTCACATCTAAAGGTATTGACACAGTCTTGATGTATTATGATGTTACCACTAGCCCCATCACCTCCTCTGATAGCAAAGGCCCCGATGATTATGTTCAATATCTAAAAAATTGGAGAAACAAAAAGGGGGCTCTACAGAAGAATCATGTCGTATAACAATCATGATTCTAAGAGGGGATTGAAGGGTTAAATCTCCTCTGTCATTGTGCATTGTGTAAATATTGTTTCTTTTTCTTTTGCCTTGGATTTAGCTTGCATTGCATAAAATAAATATAGCTCCACCCATAGTTTGTTGGGAACTGTGTGAAATCACCACCCCTAGATGAAGTACTAGGCTGTAGCCTACATCCCCCCCATGTAGCCTGTTTTATCCCTCCTATGCAGTAAAGTTAAACCAATAAAGTATTTACTTTTGCCTACCCCTCCCTGGACATTCCAATCCCTCCCTAGACAATGATGCCTTATATACCATTGTTATGAACAATAAACGCAGAGTGATTCTTAACTACATGGTGTCGTGTATTATCTGTAACGTTAAGGATTGCTCTCACTGACGTCAGTGGCCATCACATCGAGGTAATCAAAGAGAGGTAGGGATCCTTTCAACTCCTTTAAGTTATCTTCTGAATAGTTCATCTATAGATATTAAGCAATGCAGTTCAGGATAGGTAGGTTAGGCTAGAGGAGTTATAACAGGAGGTCATCCATAGCTAGTAGTACTCAAAAGGATAGATATGGCTTGTGAAGGGTCATTCTACCAACACCTTACCAGTGATAATAAGTACCCTCACTCCTAGCAGGCTCATCAGCGGATCTTCATCCCGCAATGCTATCCTTAATAATGTCCGATGGCTCAGTATATTATATATATATATATGAGGAGTTATGTAGGTTATCTTACAATGTCAGTCCTGGGGGAGTTAATGTGCTACCAGGTACCAGCTGATACTGTAGCTGTACCAATGTCTGCCTCTTCACTATCTCTGCATCGATTCATGAGCAAATTATTGTACTCACTGCTATGGACCACACTGTATCTGGAGAGCGTAGGCTGCACTATGATGTTATCCGTAATATAGTGCCGGCTAAGTCTGAGCCCCGCTCCGTTACTCGACGAGGCGACTCCTCACTATCGCATTTGCTCTCTCCCGTTAGCAGCTGGGTAGATCCGTCATAAAGATATGTTATTTGTGAGCACCAGACTCCTCCCCCGTCTCTCTCTCCTGCCGTCCCGCTTATCTCCTACCGCAGACTCAGCTCTCAGTCTCCTCTTATGGATCGATGGCTGCTGTTCTCTCCCGTCTTCATCACCAGCCTCTCCTCTCAACCTCCGTTCACCAACTGCGCCACCAACCGTCATTCTCAACCCCCGTTTTGTCTCTCCTCTCTCGAGCTCTTGCCACGAGCCCCTGTCCATCACTCACCCGCATGCTTAAGTACGTAGGCATGTAGACCCATATATATCATTCCCTTTACATGCTTGCTGTTATATCAACTTATGTACACATTTTTAATAGACATATTTACATTATTTATAACTACTATTACTGGTTAGTGCTACTCATATCTATTTCCAAGTTTACTGTATTAAATGCATAGTTAATATATCATAGCTCTCCCCTAAACATTTGGGTAATCTAGTTCATATGAATATAGGCTCCCTGCATACCACTGGGGTTACAATTCTTACAGCTCTTCATCAGGGCCCCTCTTTCATGGCATGGTATTGCTTTTACAGTGGGCACAGTGGAATGGTCAATGGACAGGGGGCATTACTAAGGAAGTGTGGCTGGTGGTCCGATCCAGATAGATTACTTTGGGTTGTGTACACTTTTCTCTATATTTACGTAGCAGTTACTTATTTATATTATTAGCCCTGATACAGAGGTATTAGGGATATTGGGGGTAATTCCAAGTTGATCGCAGCAGGAAATCTTTTAGCAGTTGGGCAAAACCATGTGCACTGCAGGGGGGGCAGATATAACATGTGCAGAGAGAGTTATTATATCACCCTATTAATTGACTTTTCATCAAGCACATTGACATTCCATGGCAATCATTCTACTAATGCGGACAATCTGTGCCGGTCGCTGCACTGGCTGCTTGGTTATATCAGGGTTCACTGCACCCTCCTCCATCTGCCCCCTTACTGAATGTCTATATCCCCACACCTGGCTACTAAACTCCTGGCTCTAATATAAAAGATTTCCCCTATGCCATGCTATGCCGCCCAGCACCACTCATGCCCTGAGAACAAATCGCTTAGGGTGAACTTCATAAATTTCTTAAACACTAATGTTAATGGTTTTACTTTGATAGGAAATGACTGTTACCCATACGCTATGCATGTCCCTACTTCACAAAAAAAACAGTCCCTGTAACTCTGCAGTCTATTTACTAAGCCTTGGATGGAGATTGGCTGGTACTTTATCTCCGTTGACTTTATCCCCATCCAAGGCTTAGTAAATAGACCCCTTTGTTTGTATATTTGCAACTTACAACTCTTGAGAGGGAATTCAATTGTTTTGGGTGCCGCTATAATTAATGGGAGTCTGATGGGTTGAATTATTCTGTGTGCCCATTACAGTATAGCGCTTGTCACACTCAAATCATCTAAAGTCCTAGTTAGGGCGCCCAAATGGCCATTTGGTTGCCCTAACCACGGACTTTTGGCATATCACTTCTTGTGTTTTCTTGTGTCTGTGTTTTCGTTCACAAGCGATGGGTCTCAGGTGCCTCCACTTGGCGTCTTAATGCAAATCCCAGCGGCTGCGACCTTTACATATTTCCCGCAGCCGCAGTGTACTGAATGGCGGCTGTGAAGGCATGTGCGCACATCTCTAAATCAGCCTCACTATACCGGAATAAGCAAAATGTTCTGTGCAACAGGTCAATAAAGTTTGCTCAACTGACATAAAAGTGACTATTTTCCTATAATGGGGGTCATTCTGACCCAATCGCAGGCTGCAGTTTATCGCAGCGGTGCGATCGGGTCAGTACTGCGCATGCATCGGGGCATGCCAGATGGATGAAGGCCGTCGTTGCCTAGCGATTACCTCTGCCTGATTGAGAGGCAGAGGCGGTCAATGGGGGGGAGGGGGCTGGTCTAGGGGTGCGGTCCAGCCAAGCAGGCATGGCCGGACCGTTGGGGGGGGGAGGGGTGCGGCGGCTGCGTGACGTCACACACAGCCGCTGCAACCCGGGCAGCGAAGAGGTTCTCCCGGCCAGCCGCAGGAGCTGTCCTGGCCGGAAGGTACTCCTGAAATGCAAAAGCATCGCCACTGTGCGTCCCCTCACATGTGCCTGATCGTAGCTGTGCTAAATTTAGCACAGCTACAACCAACTCGGAATGACCCCCAATGACCCTATAATACCAAACACACTGCACCTATAGGCAGGAAAGTTCTATGTAAACAGATTATCAATTCCAAAACCCGATGGTGACTGACAGATCTAATCTGTGTCCCAGCCAATAAGAGGATGAGACTCCGCACTATACAAGCTTAAAACAAATTGTTTGTTTATCATTAAATATATTGCTGCAACAATTAAGAGCGGGGCTTACAGACTATTCCCAACTTGAAATGCTTTCTCATTAAATTGAATAAGGGCGGTTTTAAATAATTAATAAATCTGGCAATCTCAATTGTCTGAATCGTGGCCCTCATTCCGAGTTGATCGGTCGCAAGGCGAATTTAGCAGAGTTACACACGCTAAGCCGCCGCCTACTGGGAGTGAATCTTAGCTTCTTAAAATTGCGACCGATGTATTCGCAATATTGCGATTACTAACTACTTAGCAGTTTCAGAGTAGCTTCAGACTTACTCTGCCTGTGCGATCAGTTCAGTGCTTGTCGTTCCTGGTTGACGTCACAAACACACCCAGCGTTCGCCCAGGCACTCCCACCGTTTCTCCGGCCACTCCTGCGTTTTTTCCGGAAACGGTAGCGTTTTCATCCACACGCCCCTGAAACGCCGTGTTTCCGCCCAGTAACACCCATTTCCTGTCAATCACATTACGATCGCCGGAGCGATGAAAAAGCCGTGAGTAAAATTACTTTCTACATAGCAAAGTTACTTGTCGCAGTGCGAACATTGCGCATGCGTACTAAGCGGATTTTCATTGCGATGCGATGAAAAATACCGAGCGAACAACTCGGAATGAGGGCCCGAGGCCGCACACTTGTGTTATTGTTTCATTATTTAATTATTGCTGAGGTGCTTCTGCCTCTCACGTCTCAATCTTTAAAGTTAAAAGCGGCAAATTGAATTAGTATGGTCGGGTTGCATCATTGCATATTGATCAGTATTGATTCCCTCTGCAGCGGTTTTCATTTAGATCTGTTAAAATGACACAAATAGTTACTTCTTGTTTAAACCATGAAAGCATTATTGCTGGTGTAAATGTGTAAGATTTTGCTGCGTTTGGATGTAATTAGGTGACGGCAGTAATTGGCCGGTATTATTTTGTGACAAAAAGTGTGAATGGTAAAAGCTATTGCAAGGTGACCAAAACAGACACAAGGGGCTTATTCAGTGAGAGGATGCTATATGGTACAAAGCCAGACATGGGGGTCATTCCGACCCGATCGCTCGCTGCAGTTTATCGCAGAGCAGCGATCAGGTGGGAATTGCACATGCGCCGGCACCACAGTGCACCGGTGCAAGCCGTACGGCCGAAGGCCATCGTTCAGTATCGATCGCCTCTGCCTGATTGACCGGCAGAGGCGGTCGCGGGGCGGGAGGGGGCTGGACGGCGGTGTTAAACCGCCGTTCAGGGGGTGCGGTCCGGCCAACTCAGGCGTGGCCGGACCGTTTGGGGGGGGGGGGGGCGCAGCGGCTGCGTGACATCTGCGACCAGTGGCAGCGACGATCAACTCCCGGCAAGCCGCAGGAGCTGCGCTGGCTGGGAGTTACTCCACAAGTACAAAAGCATCGCCGCTGTGCGATGCTTTGGTATTTGTGCAGTGGGGGGGGGGGGGGGGGGGGCGGACTGACATGAGGGGCGGACTAACCCTGTGCTGGGCGTCCCCCCGCATGTCTGGGAAGATGATCGTAGCTGTGCTAAATTTAGCACAGCTACGATCAACTCTGAATGACCCCCCATGGTGCATGGTACAACTGTCGTGTAGCCCATAGCAACCAGCAAATCTGATTTAATTTGTTAAGCTCATAGGCAAACACAGGAGGGTTTCCAGTTGCCTGGGAACCCCCCTTCTCTTGGCCAGCGGCTCAAATTATGTCACAACAGCAATAGTTTATAATACGATTATTAGAGCTGCCACCACATCATGCAGTGTAAGAGACAGGGCAGAGCTGCTACACATGCCCAGTGGTAGCAACAACTTCGACCAAGCTTACTGTGTGTGTGGATCTGAGAGCTCAGTCAGTGTACAGGACCAGAGAGCAGCTACCAGGAAGAAGAGACAGGAGCCTTACCATGAGGTGGGAAGAAAGTGTGTTAACAAAGTCAAGTTCCTACAGGTTCTAATATGTATGTGTATTATATATATTATGGGATGTTTAACCTTTTCCTGACCATTGATGTTATTTCTATTAAATACATTCAGCATAAACTATAGACGTTTTATACATTCAGTGTATAAAAAAGACCAATGTGCACATATGTGTCCAGGGTCAGTACTAGGTTCTTCTACCCAGAGCCGGCCATAGGCATAGGCAAACTAGGCAATTGCCTAGGGCATTTGATATGCCTAGGGGCGTCATCAGCTTCTGCTAATTAAAATGATATGCAGCATGCCTATATTCTGTGTGTAGCATTTCATATGCAGATACAGCCACAGTCTCACACAGTATATAGACATGCTGCATATCAGTTTAATCAGCAGAAGCTGCTTGTACATCCTAGCCACATAGCAATGCAAATAAGATGTATTTTCAGTAAAAAAAGGTGCCCGACGTTAGCATTGATGCAAGATTTGTGAGGACACATCTGTATCCAAGCAGAGACAGAGGTCACAGTGTTAGTGGAAGTGTGAGTGCTGTGTGCATGTGAGTGGGTTGGTTGTGTAGTAGTGTTCAGAATATGTGTAAGGAGCATTATGTGTGTCATGTAAAAATGCATTAATAATGTGCAACATATGTGTAAAGGGCCACTATGTGTGTCATTTTGTGTATAAGGGCATTAATAATGTGCAGCATATGTGTAACAGGGTACTACTGTATGTGTGTCATCATGTGTATAGGGGCACTAATAATGTGCAGCAAATGTGTAGGGGGCACTATGTGTGTCATTATGTGTATAAGGGCATTAATAATGTGTGACATATGTGTAAGGGACATTATGTGTAAAAGGGCATTAATAAAGGTTGTCATAATGTGTAAGGTGCATTATGTTTATAAGGACATTAATGTGTCTCATATGTGTAAGGGGCATTACTGTGTGGAATTGTGTCTATAAATGCATTACTAATGTGTGGCATTATGTGTATAAGGTGCTCTACTATGTGGTGTTGCATATAGAAAGGGCACTACTGTGTCGTCTAATGTGAATAAAGAGCAATAAGGTGTGGTGTAATGTGAATAAGGAGCAATTCAGTGTGATGTAATGTGAATAAGGGGCTCTACTGTGAGGAGTAACGTTTATAAGGTAAAGTGGTACTACTGTGGGATGTAATATGAATTATGGACACTATCGCAAGATAAAATGTGAATAAAGTTGCAGTACTGTGTGGCGTAATTGGAATTGGGGTTACTATTGTGTGGCCATGCCCCTTCCCAGCAAGAAGATGCCCCTTTTTGGGCTGTGCGTCAAATGTGCGAACTGTTCCTATTTAAAATATAGGGGGTACAAGGACTGCTATGGGTGAGGGGTGATGGTGCTGGGAAAGAGGTGCAAGGTCAGAGGCAGAACCAGCAGTGGTGCTAGGGGGCACCAGCCCAAATCTTGCCTAGGGCATCATATTGGTTAGGGCCGGCTCTGCTTCTACCGCTCCCCCAGACTGTTCCACAGAGCGGGAGATTGTGGACTGCATTTGGAAGCCCCCCTCTAGAAATCCTCTGGAAGGTACAGTATAACATTGGAGGCTTCAGTTTATTATCGTTATTGTGGGTTATAGCACATTTGCGCATATTGCACAATATATTTAAAATGGGGAAAGTATACAGTGCTGCAAAACAAAACGATCAAAACAAGTACCTTTATTTATAAACACATTGTGCATGATGTACCTAACACTTGTAGCGCTGTAAAAGTGGAATATTCTGTGTACAGCTTGTTAGTGACAGGAATTAGGTGGGAGAGACAAGTCTCCTGTATATGGTTACACTGAGGCATGATGTTGGGAGCTGACCCACCTCACCCTGCCACACACACACACACACACACACACACACACACACACACACACACACTCACTCACACTCTCTCTCTCCCTATGCAATCATACCAGTAATGACAACTAATGAATATGTACAAATGTGATCTAAATAATAGTCACGTTGAAAGAACACAGCAGTAGATGTGGCAGCTGTATATGCCTGAGGCGTTGGGGATCCATACTCTCCACCCGCCCCCTCCCCACCACAGCCCCCTCCTTTTATGTTCCCTTATGGTAAGAATTGGGTTAAATTGGCTCTAATAAATTGTCCATTGTAACAAATGAGTTATTATAAAATCAGTTGTATCAAATAATTATTGTAAAAATAATATATTTTATTTTGCTCTGATCTGTAAAATTAATAGCAACACTTGATTATTATTATTAATGATGATAATAATAATAATAAGGAAAATAAATAGAAAGTAACATGAAATGATATGCAGCATCCAAAACTGCAGTGCCTAAGTGTAGACATGCTGTATCCCTATGTAGCCTATTCTTAGTTACAGTGTATAGCATTATGTACATTATCATATAAAGATTGTTGTCTGGACAAGAAAGCAAAATAAAATAAATAAATAAATATTAGATATTTAAATAGATATTTTGTGCAGAGGGCACCGGAGCAAGCTGTGCTATTAGGAAGAGTGCCGGCTCTAAATTGATGGTATATATATATATATATATATACATATATATATATATATATATATATATTAATTCTAAGTCTTAAAAATCTATTTAATGTCGCCATAAAGGGCGGTGGGGTTGTAATTTGTCTTAGTCCTCAGTGAATCACTTGTTATATTGGCAGCACTCATATAGGCAATATTCAGGCAGCATTATACTGTAAGAACAACCAAACATTGTTGGCTACCAGACATTGCATGCCAGTCAGTATCCGCTAGGGGTAATGAACCATTAGTAACCAGCGCCTGTAGCTTATTACTCAGAAATTATGTGTACATTGTTTTAAATGCTGCTTTTCAAATGGAGTGTGAAACTTTGCAATAAAAAACAGCCTGTTATAGAAGAGGAATAAAAACATGACAGCTATTTTAAAATCAAAATATGTTTCATAGGCGTCTTCTGGCTGAATATAAGAAGCTTAGTTATAGGAGTAACTGGTGCATAACACATTGTATGATAAACCAGAGATAAGTATTCCAATACCTTCCTCTAACGTCACCAACTATGGCCATTGCCCTGTTATTAAGGGGGAAAAGCGTCCCAAAATAAACTTCCTAATAAAACAAATTCTAATGAGGTCCAATTATCATAGGGAGCATTTACATGTGATGTGGGCTCAATATTAGCACCCAAGAACAAACCGATCACACCGGGTGAACGTATGATACTGCACCCACAGGGACGGGATGTAGTTAAAATGCCGCTGGACGGAATCCCAGCGGTCGAAATACCGACGCCGAAATCAAGAACGGTGGTATAATGCCGGCATCTCAATCCCGACGGAGCTCGGTATTCCAGGGCTGAAATACTGATGCCCACAATCCCGAATGTTCTGTTAGCGGGACGCGCTTGCGTCCTGCCGCGGGGGATGGGAGGTTAGGTTTAGTCATTAGAAGAGGGGTTAGGGTTACACTGCAGGGACGGGAAGGAGATGGTTAGGTAGCGGAGGGGGGGGGGTTAGGGTGCAGGGATGGGAAGGGGACAGTTAGGTACCGAGGAGGAGGGGTTAGGGTGCAGGGATGGGAAGGGGACAGTTAGCGGGGAGGAGGGGTTAGGGTTAGACTGCAGGGACGAGAAGGAGATGGTTAGGTACGGGGGGGGGGGGTTAGGGTGCAGGGATGGGAAAGGGATGGTTAGTTAGCGGGGAGGGGGGATTAGGGATAGACTGCAGGGACGGGAAGGAGATGGTTAGGTACGGGGGGGGGGTTAGGGTTAGGGTGCAAGCCGGTCAATGCCGGGGGAACCCGCCAGCACTACATGCACAATGTGTATCCCATAGGCTGCAACAGACTTCCACCAATCTCAGATGGACATACCTGCTGTGCTCCCTTCTACATACATCCCAGGGATATTTAATATTTGCTGCTAACCCCCCAAAACTTTTTTTTTTAGGAATTAAGGTGCAAATCTACAATGATAAATGGGCCCCTCAGCTCTCTGGTGTATGAGCGAGGAGTCTCCTGTTTTACAATATGTGAGAAAGTGAATCCAAGGTCACCTTTACCCTCAGCCATAACCCAATATTTTCCACCCTGACAGAGCCAAAACATTAATCCAAACCTGAACTGTGCACTTTACACCTAGACGTAACATTATCTAACTCTAACGCTTCTCTATGTCTCGTCATGCCATGGGTTATACTGAGCTCTGATGGGGCGTTCGCACCGAGCCCGCTACTGTCTTACAGCGGCCTCGCACAAGTGATACAAATCCGTGCTTAACATTAATACCCTTATTTATCAATGAGTGATACATTTCACTGTGAGTGATAAATTGCACCAGCCAATCAGCTCCTAACTGTAATTTTTCAAACCCAGCCTGTGACAGTTAGGAGCTGATTGTCTGGTGCAATTTATCACTCACAGTGAAATTTATCACTCATTGATAAATAAGGATATTAGATTAGTTTCAGCTAAGAAGTAATCTCATACACCTGGAAAAGAATACTACTTTAATGGGGCCTTTCTATCATTGGTGGAGTTGGAGCTCCATAAACTACCGTATCATTTTTGATTCTCGCATATGACAGTGATTAGAAATTATTTTTTATTAGTAATTTATCGAAATCCTCTTGCAGGACAGTGACTCTGTTAAGAACCCATTTTGACGAAGAGTGGAAAGTAAGGTGAAGAGCTTACACTTCACTTCCACTCACCTACATACAAGTATAGGCTGCAAGGGTGATACTCAAAGATCCCTCTCTGGTGGAAAGTTGCGGCACAGTATACTATGATAAGGGGGAAGATGGGTGGAGAAGGGTACCAGCGCCTGCCCCATTACAGTTCCATGGTCATGAATATGAGATTATGGTGCATATTAAACACCCAAGTTATTACACAGAAATGTGGCGAAGACCCCTATATCCATGGAGGACGGTGACAGATCCAGTGAAGTATTTATAGCTTCAGTTCACTTTTTACATTTTTGTTCCTCAGCCAAACGGAAGTGTTTATTAATTACTGTGCATACTTGTTACTATTACACAAATCTCTTCATAACATTTAGGGGTCAATTCAATTAGGCTCGATGTGCCACTGAGTATCGAGGCAGTGCTTGGCTGTGCAAATTTTTTAAAACAAAAAGGGGGAGGGGTTTCCCACAGGTTTCCCCTGCTCACTAAACAGTACTTGTTGCAACAACACTTGCAAACTATATGGTAATAGAAATTCAGGGATATTTGTTGCATGCATTTGCAAATACATGGTAAGCTGAAAGGCCCCTTCACTGCGCACATATTTGCCAGTTTCTCTGTGCACCTCTATGGGTGTGAGGTACAATCGGCAATGCATGTGTCGTGGAACGTAGTGTTATTATGCAGATTATCCCAGCGCTGCCAGTGCGTGATAACGTGCCGGCTTCATGAAGTAAAATTTAATGGCAAAGTTCCTGAGCAAATAAACAGGAAGAGGACATATTTCAGATGGAATTGTTTTCATGCTTAGATGGCGACTGTCCTTTAAATCCCTCACAACGAGGAGCTGATTCACACGCACACATAATAATGGCATGGAACAATCTCCGTTCTTCACTTCTGCTTTAGGAACTTACATCAAAGGAAGCAAGATAATTGTGACAATTCCCCTTTGTGGCAACACAAATCAAAGCAACAAAAGTAACAGACAAAACACTTGAGGGAATAGCGTTCGCTGCATCTCGGAGCACTAATGCCGCTTAGAACACACCCCATGGATCCTTTCCGTCTTATCTGCGTAAATGTCTTTGCCGCAGTACAAATCAATCCATCGCATGACGAAACAGATGGAAGATAACCAAAGACTGGAATACTGTAGAAAGTGCATTCTGACCTTGGATACAAGTTGTTACAGTATTGTGCGATTAACGCTTGCGGCGCCAGGCTGATGGAACCCTGGTGGCCCAGTGCTGGGGTACACCTTGGTGAGGCTGCACACAAGGAGCACGTGTCTGAGAGGGATAGGGCCGCTGGGAACCAAGCAGCAATTCTCGGCCTCTGATCATTAATCACGGTTGTCAGTGAACCATTTGTAAAGATCATTAGTTACCCAAAGGTACCACAAAGAGATAAAGCATTAGTTATACCAATTACTCCAGGAGAGAAAGAAGCAGCATACTGTAACTCTGCTCCCAGTGGATATTAGTCTATAAGGGATTTCCCACCTGAAACAAGAAATAGCAATGCACTGTCCATAATGCCGACGCTTCGTATGTCGACGCTGTCTTTTTATCGCTAACCCTAACAGTAATATAGACATTTTTACAATGCTGACATTTCGTATGTTGGCCTTCAGCCCATGAAAACATTTTCCAGGTTTTAGCATTTAGGATTTATCGACATTTTTTTCATACCTGTCACCATCAGGATACTGTGTCGACACACTGCCGGCATACCGCACTGAAATGGCAGCACATTCATCAGCAGCTAGAGTACACCGCAGTACAGTATGTTTAATTAAAGGCAACTCTTCTTATTCCTGGTTCCCTCCCCTGCTGGTTTTATTGCCAAACCAATCTCAGGAAACTGGTGTCTGAACTACAGGCTGCGGCCTATCGTGTGAGGACCTGGCAGCAGTGGCAGGGACTATTCTGCAATCCATGTAAAGAGAGGAGATCAGAGATGTCACCATGTCACATTGTCAATGTCCTGGAAAGGGCAGGAAGAGCGAATATATCACTATTTCACTGTATCCTGCAACAAACTCGCCCTGGTGCCCACTAGGAGGGGCTGTGTACTGCAATTATCCAAGATTGTAGGGTTTATGAATAGAGGCCCCTGTCCCAACGCTTTAGAGAAACACCACTCCTCAGTAGTCAGTTGTTACTATTATGCCCCATAGTTCTTCTTATGCCGCATACAGGCGTCCTAGATCACAAAATGCCACACAGTGACCCCAGTTCACATTGTGCCACACAGTGGCCCCAGTTCTCATTATGCCACAAAGTGGCCCCAGTTCACATTATGCCACAAAGTGACTCCAGTTCATATTATGCCACACAGTGGCCCCACTTCACAATATGCCACAAAGTGACCCCAGTTCATATTATGCCACACAGTGACTCCAGTTCATATTATGCCACACAGTGGCCCCAGTTCACATTATGCCACACAGTGTCCCCAGTTCACATTATGCCACAAAGTGACTCCAGTTCATATTATGCCACACAGTGGCCCCAGTTCACATTATGCCACAAAGTGACCCCAGTTCATATTATGCCACACAGTGACCCCAGTTCATATTATGCCACACAGTGACCCTAGTTCACATTATGCCACACAGTGGCCCCAGTTCACATTATGCCACAAAGTGACTCCAGTTCACATTATGCCACACAGTGGCCCCAGTTCACATTATGCCACAAAGTGACCCCAGTTCATATTATGCCACACAGTGACCCCAGTTCACATTGTGCCACACAGTGACCCCAGTTCACATTGTGCCACAGTGGCCCCAGTTCACATTGTGCCACACAGTGGCCCCAGTACACATTGTGCAACACAGTGGCCCCAGTTCACATTATGACACAAAGTGACCCCAATTCACATTATGCCACACAGTGACCCCACTTCATATTATGCCACACAGTGACCCCACTTCATATTATGCCACACAGTGACCCCAGTTCATATTATGCCACACAGTGGCCACAGTTCACATTGTGCCACACAGTGACCCCACTCATATTATTCTACACAGTGACCCCAGTTTATATTATTCCACACAGTGACCCCAGTTCACATTATGCCACATAGTACAGTTGCTTCCTAAGTGCCCCTCCCCCTGCACTGTTATCGCGTCCTCTTTCATCTTACCTGTGATGTGTATGCGTCTAAGATGAAAAAGGAAAAGTTTGTATTGTTAGACAACTATATGACTTGGGTGCAAGTGAACCAGGCCCCTTAAGCCTCTGGGCCCTATAGCTGACACCCCCTGCACCTATTAAAGCTATACCCGTGGCTATAGCTAAAGACCTCTATATTTCCAAAGACAAATTTGAGCTGGCGTCTCTCACATTTACCATCTTATCTCATGTAGTTCCATCTTGTCTTGTGTCTGTCTAGCCTTTCAGATTCTTGCCGGAGCGTTACTGTAGGTGTTACCGTCTTCCATAGGAGGATTGGCCATAGGGTTCACAGGGAAGATTCCCGGTGGGCCGACGCACCCTTGGGGCCTGTTTTGTTTGAGGACATGTGGTCCTTTTTATAGACATAATGAATAAGATGCAAAATAATTAGCATATATGAAAATGACTTTGCCACTTAGCCTGTGATTGCAGATGATCTAGTGTATGCTCTGTCTGCCTGCTTGGCTGACATATAAGATTGAGTGAATAGTGATTGGGATACGGTTGGTGTAATAATCAAGAAAATATATATTTCTAAAGAATGATATAGTTTCATAAATTCTGAAGGTGTATCATATAATGTGCTCATAATATTTAATTTTATTCCTTTTTAACTTCCCCCTTGATGCTGGACATGCCCACTATCTGGAAAGTCTTCCATTGCCCATGGCCAGACCTTACACCTCTGGTGCTGCCCATGTGGGGCCACTAGTACAAATTTTTCCAGGGCCGCTTTTTGTTCCCAATCCGCCCCTGCCGTCTTCACTCTTGTGGTTCTGAAACAGCTGTTTTTCCCTTTTTTCGTACTGCTAATACAGTTGGTTGGTCCAAAAGGAAATAATGGTAAAGGAGCAATAGACTATTCCTGGTCACTGCTGCTTTATAAATGGGAACAGGCCTAATTCTCCATTAGTTATTTGCAACAATGTTTTCTGCAATATGGAAACTATTTCACCCACAGCAAAACTTTGATATTCTTCCCAATTGATTATACCATCTTGTGTAATCGATTAGGGCGATGGCTGATTGCCATTTCTTCTGCGCTATAACACTATAACTCTCTGGGTACACCTGCTGGCATTGCATACCTCCATCCTGCACATTTGCTAAAGACTAAATCCAGACAAACTGAAAGCTCTCCTTCATGTGATGTTTCGGGCAGTGCTGAACATAAGTACATAATATAACTTACCTGGGGTCCAGGATTCCTGATGCGGCCGGTCTCCCATCAAGGATGCAGTTTGTTATCAGAGGACAACGTGCCGCCTACTATAAATGAGAAAAGGCTGCTCTGGCAGGAGTCAGGAGACTCCCCAATGTGTACTGGAGTCTAGGGATGTTCCCCAGAGACATTTGTATAGAACAGGCTGACCTGATGGCCGCAGCGAGGCTACCCTGACCTCTGACTGCGGTAGGTGGCAGAGGATAACCCAGATTAGGTGGGGGCTGCACTGGAGGGTGGTAATAACTTGAATTTATGATTAACATACAGATTGAAATTGGAATTCTCCCTAATAACACCAACATGAGCTGTTGGGTAGTACAGGATTTGCTCTGTGTTGTTATTGAAATGAATGCGATTTGCATAAGCATATAGCCGGAAGCCAAATTATCTGCCTTTCCAACATTTCATTTTAATAAACTAGTGCCACAAATGTGCTGTAAATCAGTTCCTAAATCTGGGGATTATAGAAATGCAAATCCATAGTTTTATCCCCGAGGTCTACTCTTATTTTTATACATTACATTACCTAGCTGGCTTTGATTGACATTGTGTGCAATTGCGAGTCAATTATCTGAAATTACTCCTAAATATTTCTACATGAAAGATTCACAGTCCATTAAATGTGTATATTGTAGGTATATTTTACCGCTGGAATGCATAATTTTGCATTTATCTACATTAAAGCTCATCTGCCACCTAACAGCGTAGACTGCCAATCTGTCTGAATCAGGCTTCTGGTATGTAAAATCCCTCATGTCCATTTATAGCCACATGATCTTAAAGTAGACATTTCACCACCTGGCTGACCTGCCTTGGAGCCCCATACTCAGTGTCCATATTAATCAAGGCTGAGACGGTGACTGTTCAGGGTGACTGTCAGGTGACATAGGAGACACAATTCTGAGCGTCTGCTTAGGTTTGTGGCAGGTAATCTGCATCTATCCGGCTGCTCTGCGGAACAATTCCCAGACAGTGCCCAACTAAAAACATAGCAGCTCGGTCAGTCACCAAAGGGTCACCACAAATGCCCCTCTATCCCACATACCTACATCACCAGCATTGGAATGGCCCATAGGAAGAGCAGGGAGTAGCCTGTAAAAAATGGTGCTGCAGCAGGCTCAATGTGAAGTGGGGGAACCCTTGGCGTAAAATTAACTGGGAGCACCATGGCGTAAAGTAAACTTGGAGCACTATGGCATAATGTAAACTGGGGGCTCTATGTGGCATAATGTGAACTGTGGGCTCTATGTGGCATAATGTGAACTGGGGGCTCTACTGTATGTGGCATAATGTGAACTGGGGGCTCCAAGTGGCTTAATGTGAACTGGGGGCTCTACTGTATGTGGCATAATGTAAATTGGGGGCCCTACTATATGTGGCATAATGTGAACTGGGGGCTCTACTGTATGTGGCATAATGTGAACTCGGGGCTCTATTGTATGTGGCAAATAGTGAACTGGGGGCTCTACTGTATGTGGCATAATGTGAACTGGGGGCTCTACTATATGTGGCATAATGTGAACTCGGGGCTCTACTGTATGTGGCATAATGTGAACTGGGGGCTCTACTGTATGTGGCATAATGTGAACTGGGAGCTCTACAGTAAGTGGCATAATGTGAACTGGAAGCTCTACTGTACTGTATGTGGCATAATGTGAACTGGGGGCTCTATGTGGCATAATGAGAACTGGGTGCTCTACTATATGTGGCATAATGTGTACTCGGGGCTCTACTGTATGTGGCAAATAGTGAACTGGGGGCTCTACTGTATGTGGCATAATGTGAACTGGGGGCTCTACTGTATGTGGCATAATGTGAACTGGGAGCTCTACTGTAAGTGGCATAATGTGAACTGGAAGCTCTACTGTAGTATGTGGCATAATGTGAACTGGGGGCTCTATGTGGCATAATGAGAACTGGGGGCTCTACTGTATGTGGCATAATGTGAACTGGGAGCTCTACTGTAAGTGGCATAATGTGAACTGGAAGCTCTACTGTAGTATGTGGCATAATGTGAACTGGGGGCTCTATGTGGCATAATGTGAACTGGGGGCTCTACTGTATGTGGCTTAATGTGAACTGGGAGCTCTACTGTAAGTGGCATAATGTGAACTGGAAGCTCTACTGTAGTATGTGGCATAATGTGAACTGGGGGCTCTATGTGGCATAATGAAAACTGGGGGCTCTACTGTATGTGGCATAATGTGAACTGGGAGCTCTACTGTAAGTGGCATAATGTGAACTGGAAGCTCTACTGTAGTATGTGGCATAATGTGAACTGGGGGCTCTATGTGGCATAATGAGAACTGGGAGCTCTACTGTAAGTGGCATAATGTGAACTGGAAGCTCTACTGTAGTATGTGGCATAATGTGAACTGGGGGCTCTATGTGGCATAATGAGAACTGGGGCTCTATTGTATGTGGCATAATGTGCACTGGGGACAGATGCAAAAAATGCTTACATCTGCATTTGCTCATGCACTGTATACGAGAACTTGTTCTTTGCATCCGTTCACAGAGATCCATCCACTCCAAAGTTGAGTGAATGATCACAGGCTGTGAGTGCCTCTCGGGGGTACAATTTTGATTAATCCTTAATCTGTTAATTTTGCAGATGATTCTGTATTAGGGAAAATGATAAGGTGATGGTATATATTTGCCTGGCTAATTATGCCAGTCTTAATTTGCTCTAGAAGATATAATATATAAAAATGCAAGTAGAATTTAATGACAAGCTTTAGTACTGAATCAACATTTGTTTATACATGGAATACAGAAACTTTTGAACCCCACATTAATTCAGATCAATTCATTAAAATGTATGACCGACTAAACCCAATTCTCCATCTGAAACTTGTACAGCAATCAATAATTTGCTTTAAGTAAACAGGAGTGGAATGTGTTTGCATCTCATCTGCATGGCATTACCAGGCGTTACTGTATATATGCACATCTATATTAGGGCAGTACAGAGAGTTCACTTATCACTGCAAAATAGCGTCTCACGCATCCAATCCCAAATACACACATCCAGTTACCATGGAGCTGAAACCTAATAAATGTTCCAATGCCCTTATTCATGTGGTTGAGTGTTTTTTTGCAGCTGCGCACGTGCAATGATTCCTCAGAACTCCCATGGTGCATGCTTTGCACAGAGTGCACGCACAAAGGCGCTGTTGCGATCGAGAAGCGTGGTATCAGGAATGCTGTTGAAGAGTCATGGCAGTGACTTGGCGCAATACAATGGTCCATTCAGTGTCGTGTTACGGGAGTGTCGCAGGCAGGTGGATGAAAGTGGCTGTGCACACAAATGCACATCCGCAGGCGTAAGAGCCGTAGTCACATGGGGACACTGCATCTGCCATATGATTAGCAAGCTCTGACGGTGTGATCTGAACACAACTGCAGCCCTTATTTCTCATACGTCCTAGAGGATGCTGGGGACGCTTCAAGAACCATGGGGTATAGACGGGATACGCAGGAGACATGGGCACTTTAAGACTTTTAAGGGGTGTGAACTGGCTCCTCCCTCTATGCCCTTCTTCCAGACTTTAGTTTAGAATCTGTGCCCAGTGAGACTGGATGCACGACTGAGGAGCTCTCCTGAGTTTCTCTGAAAAAAGACTTTTGTTAGGTTTATTATTTTCAGGGAGACCTGGCAACAGGCTCCCTGCTTCGTGGGACTGAGGGGACAGAAGCAGACCTACTTCTGTGAGTTTCAAGGCTCTGCTTCTTTGGCTACAGGACACCATTAGCTCCTGAGGGTCTGAACGCTAGGTACGCCTAGAAGCTCGTTCACGGAGCCGCGCCGTCACCCCCCTTGCAGAGCCAGAAGTCAGAAGACAGGTGAGTAGAAGAAGATCAGAAGACTTCAGTGACGGCTTTGAGGTACCGCACAGTGGCCGCACTGCGCGCCATGCTCCCAAACACAGCGGCACTGCAGGGTGCAGGGCACGGGGGGGGGGGGGGGGGGGGTCGCCCTGGGCAGCATTAAAAAACCTCATATAAGACTGGCAAAGTGGTTTTTAAAAAAAAATAGCGAAGCTGGAGCGCGCCATTAAGGGGGCGGGGCTTAGCCCTCACAGCTCTCATCAGCGCCATTTTCTCTTCACAGAGCTGCAGAGACGGTGGTCCTTCCTCTACACTGCTGTATCAAGTAACAGGGTGCAAAACGGGGGGGGGGGGGGGCACAGTTTTTTGGTCCTATATTTGTATTTATAAAAGCACTAACAGGTCTGAGGCTTTGTATAAGGGTTTTCAGAACCGGGATAAGCGCTGTGTTGTGAGCTGGCAAACTCCCTCTGTGTTTCTCTGACAGGCTTTACTGTGGGTCTGTCCCCTATATGCCCAGTGTGTCGGTACACGTGTGTCGGCATGTCTGAGGCTGAGTGCTCTTCTCAGGAGGAGGCTGGATTAGGGACAGGAACGGCTGTGGGAGTGACCATGTCGGCACCGCCGACTCCTGATTGGGTAAATGTTTTGAGTGCTTTGAATGCAAATGTTGCTCTATTAAATAAGAGATTGGATAAATCTGAGTCTCAGAACCAGGCATGGAAAAAATCCGTGGAGGATGTTTTGTCACAGGTATAGACCCCCTCAGGGTCACAAAAGCATTCATTTACCCAGAAAGCAGGTACAGATACCGACATGGACTCTGACTCCAGTGTCGACTATAGTGATGCCAGATTAAATCCTAAACTGGCTAAGAGCATTCAATACATGATTGTGGCGATAAAAGACGTATTACATATCATGGAGGATCCTGCTGTTCCTGATACTAGGGTCTGTATGTTTAAGGGAAAGAAACCTGAGGTAACGTTTCTTCCCTCTCATGAACTGAACTCGCTTTTTGAAAAGGTTTGGGAAAATCCTGACAAGAAGTTTCAGATTCCCAAGAGAATTCCGGTGGCATATCCATTCCCCTCTGGGGATAGGTAAAAAGTGGGAGTCACCCCCCACTGTAGACAAGGCTCTGTCACGACTGTCCAAAAAGGTGGAGCTTCCATCCCCTGACACCGCAGCCCTTAAGGAACCTGCATATCGTAAGCAGGAAAATACATAGAAATCCATTTATGTCACTACAGGTACGCTGCTCAGACCTGCCGTTGCTTCGACGTGGGTTAGTAGCGCTATTGAAAAGTGGGCAGATAACTTGTCATCTGAGTTAGATTCCCTGGATAGGGATAGGGATAGCATTCTTTTGACACTGGGTTATATCAAGGATGCTGCAGCCTACCTAAAGGAAGCTGCGGGAGACATTGGCCTTTTGGGATCAAGGGCCAATGCCATGGCAGTCTCAGCTAGGAGAGCATTGTGGATTCATCAATGGAATGCTGATGCTGACTCTAAGAAGACTATGGAGTCTCTGCCGTATAAAGGTGGTGCCTTGTTTGGTGACGGCCTCGCTGACCTGGTATCTACAGCTACTGCGGTAAGTCATCGTTTTTACCTTATGTTCCTGCACAACAAAAGAAAACGCACCACTATCAGATGCAGTCCTTTCGGCCCAATAAATACAAAAAAGGACGAGGGTCTTCATTCCTTGCTTCTAGAGGAAGAGGAAAGGGAAAAAGGTCACCGGCTGTGGCAGGTTCCCAAGAGCAGAAGTCTTCTACGGCTTCTGCCAAATCCACCGCATGACGCTGGGACTCCTCTGCGGGAGTCCGCACCGGTGGACCATAGGTGTTAGAAATAATGTCCCAAGGGTAGAAACTGGAGTTTCAAGACGTTCCCCCTCGGCGATTTTTCAAATCAGCCTTACCAGTTTCTCTTCCGGACAGGGAGGTGGTATGCGCCGCAATACAAAAGCTGTGTCAAAATCAAGTCATTGTCAAGGTGCCCCCGTCACAACAGGGAGAAGGTTTTTATTCGAGCCTCTTCGTGGTCCCGAAGCCGGATCCTAAAATCCCTCAATTTCTATCTGAGAAAATTTAAATTCAAGATGAAATCTCTCCGAGCAGTGATCTCCAGTCTGGAGGAAGGGGATTTTATGGTGTCGGTCGACATAAAGGATGCCTACTTAAACATCCCCATATATCAGGCTTACCTGAGGTTTGCGATTCAGGATTGTCATTACCAATTTCAGACGTTGCCGTTTGGTCTATCCACGGCTCCGAGGATTTTCACCAAAGTTATGGCGGAAATTATGTTTCTCCTGCGCAAGCAAGGAGTCACAATTATCCCGTACTTGGACGATCTCCTGATAAAGGCGAGATCCAGGGACCGATTACTGCAGAGCATTACGATTTCCCTGACAGTTCTGCAACAACATGGTTGGCTCCTGAACTTGCCAAGTGGTCCGGGTCCCATCTGCACATGCACCGACAGATAATCCTGTCTTCCAAGACCAGAATTTCACTCCTGTGGTGGCTGCACAGCTCTCACCTCCTAGAGGGGTGCAGGTTCGGGATCCAGGACTGGATCCTGGTGACCACGGATGCGAGTCTCCGAGGCTGGGGTGCAGTCACACAGGGAAAAAATTTCCAGGGAAAATGGTCAAGCCAGGAAGCTTGTCTACACATAAACATTCTGGAATTAAGGGCCATTTACAACGGCCTTCTACAAGCGGAACGTCTTCTTCGCGATCTGCCCGTCTTGATTCAGTCGGACAACATGACAGCAGCGGCGTACATAAACCGCCAGGGCGGAACGAAGAGCAGAGCGGCAATGGCAGAGGCCACAAAAGTTTTCCGCTGGGTGGAGAGACATGTAAGCGCTCTGTCAGCGGTCTTCATTCCAGGTGTGGACAACTGGGAAGCAGACTTCCTCAGCAGACACGATCTCCATCCAGGAGAGTGGGGTCTTCATCAAGAGGTCATTGGGGAATTGGAGTGACAAGTCATTGGGGAATTCCTCAAATAGACATGATGGCGTCTCGCATCAACAAGAAACTTCCGAGATATTGTTCCAGGTCAAGGGACCCTCAAGCAATAGCGGTGGACGCCCTAGAGACACCGTGGGTGTTTCAGTCAGTATATGTGTTCCCTCCGATTCCACTCATTCCAAAAGTGATAAAGATCATAAGAAGAACAAGGGTTCATGCGATCCTCATTGTTCCAGACTGGCCAAGGAGGGCCTGGTATCCAGATCTTCAGGAATTGCTCATAGGAGATCCCTTGCCTCTTCCTCTACGAGAGGATCTGTTACAGCAGGGGCCGTGCATGTACCAAGACTTACTGCGGCTTCGTTTGACGGCTTGGAGATTGAACGCCGGATCCTAGCCCAAAAGGATATTCCCAGTGAAGTCATTCCCACACTTCTTCAGGCAAGAAAAGAAGTGACGGTGAAACATTATCATCGTATTTGGAGAAAATATGTGTCTTGGTGTTAATCCAAGAAGGCTCCTACGGAAGAATTTCAGCTGGGCCGTTTTCTCCATTATCTGCAAGCAGGTGTGGATGCGGGCCTAAAGTTGGGCTCAATTAAAGTACAAATTTCGGCCTTGTCAATCTTCTTCAAAAAGAATTGGCCTCCCTTCCGGAAGTTCAGACTTTCGTGAAAGGCGTGCTGCACATCCAACCTCCCTTTGTGCCCCCCCGTGACGCCATGGGATCTTAACGTGGTGTTGCAGTTCCTGCAATCTCATTGGTTTGAACCTTTACGTAAGGTAGAGTTGAAATTCATCACTTGGAAAGTAGTCATGTTGTTGGCCTTGGCCTCTGCAAGGCGGGTGTCTGAACTGGCCGCTTTGTCTCACAAGAGCCCCTATTTGATTTTCCATGAAGATAGAGCAGAGTTGAGAACTCGTCAGCAATTTTCTGCCAGAAGTGGTGCCATCGTTTCACATGAACCAACCTATTGTGGTGCCAGTGGCTACTGACACCTTAGCAGAATCAAAGTCTCTAGATGTGGTCAGAGCTTTGAAAATTTATGTAGCCAGAACGGCTCAGATTAGGAAAACGGAGGCTCTGTTTGTCCTGTATGATCCCAACAAGATTGGGGCTCTTGCTTCCAAGCAGACTATTGCACGCTGGATCGGTAATACGATTCAGCAAGCTCATTCTATCGCTGGATTGCCTTTTACCGAAATCGGTGAAGGCCCATTCTACCAGGAAGGTGGGCTCATCCTGGGCGGCTGCCCGGGGGGGTCTCGGCATTACAACTTTGCCGAGCAGCTACTTGGTCGGGTTCGAACACTTTTGCAAAGTTTTACAAGTTTGATACCCTGGCTGAGGAGGACCTCTTGTTTGGTCAATCGGTGCTGCAGAGTCATCCGCACTCTCCCGCCCATTCTAGATCTCTGGTATAAATACCATGGTTCTTGAAGCGTCCCCAGCATCCTCTAGGACGTATGAGAAAATAGGATTTTAATACCTACCGGTAAATCCTTTTCTCTTAGTCCGTAGAGGATGCTGGGCGCCCGTCCCAGTGCGGACTCTATCTGCAGTTATTAGTTATGTCACACAGGTTGTGTTTCTGTTATAGTCAGCCTGTTGCTGACATGGTTCATGCCGTTGACTTGCTTTGTGTTAAATGCCATGTTGTACGGCGTGCTTGAGGTGTGAGCTGGTATGTATCTCACCTTAGTTTAACAATAAATCCTTTTCCTCGAAATGTCCGTCTCCCTGGGCACAGTTCCTATAACTGGAGTCTGGAGGAGGGGCACAGAGGGAGGAGCCAGTTCACACCCCTTAAAAGTCTTAAAGTGCCCATGTCTCCTGCGTATCCCGTCTATACCCCATGGTTCTTGAAGCATCCCCAGCATCCTCTAGGGACTAAGAGAAAAGGATTTACCGGTAGGTATTAAAATCCTATTTATAAAGGGTGTGCAGACTTATGCAACCAGAGCATGGGAGGTTCCACTTACTTTTTCTTTAAGAACATGTCTTTTGTATTTCACTTGTATATTGTTGGTTTCAAGATTGCATAAAGGAGACAAAGGTCTGACCTTATGTACAGTATCTAGACTTCAAGCTTCACACGACACAACCCCCCAGGTTCTTACAATAAGGGCGTGCAGGCTTTTCATATCCACTAGATTTTAAATTCTGATTTTACAGAACAAACTGAAAACCTTGGCATTCACTATGAGCAGTCAGAGGACCAGGCTGGCCAATGAGCCGTTGTATGCATGTGTATATAAAACCTCTGTACGGTCACAAGCGATATTTCTTTGGCTCAGTTTGTGATACACCTTTTCATCAGATTCCCAGTTGTGCTCAGTGCACATAGAGCCGGCTCATCTGCTCTTATCTGGTGAAGTGTAAAATCCTTCTCAAAACCAACAGCCTTGCAGGCGCCTGCAGAAGGGGAGCTGCCGCTCCGTTACCGCTTTCTCTATACTGGAGCAAAGCACATCAGGAATAGATGGCAGAACAAGAGAGAAATCTTGTACAAGCAGCATAGATAAGGTGAGCAGCATGTAATGCAATCTGTAGCCTGGGGGGACCTATTTAACACTATCTCAGAGGGACATCAGCACACACTTGCCTGGTGAAGTAGTGTTGCAAGGTAACCCTTATAGATCCAGACCAGTATGGGCAATATTTGACATTGCTGGGGTCACAGGTGGGTCTGATGGCCCCCAAAGCTTGGCACAGGCTGACTGATACAGATTGGGGGTTCTGAAGGAGAGTTGGAAACGTATCGCTTTATCTTTTCCAGGAGACATCATCACATAGGCACAATATACAATAGTGAGCAGGCCTAGCGAATGGGATGGGGGCGATGCCAGGCCAATCAAGCACCTGTTAGGAGACTGAGGTCCACGTGTCACAGCCTGCCAGTTGCAGGACCTGGCGTGATTACGCCGATATGGGGGGTCATTCCGAGTTGTTCGCTCGCAAGCTGCTTTTAGCAGCATTGCACACGCTAAGCCGCCGCCTACTGGGAGTGAATCTTAGCTTCTTAAAATTGCGAACGAAAGATTCGCAATATTGCGAATTTGCGATAAGACATCTCTGTGCAGTTTCTGAGTAACTCGAGACTTACTCAGCATCTGCGATCAGTTCAGTCAGTTTCGTTCCAGGTTTGACGTCACAAACACACCCAGCGTTCGCCCAGACACTCCTCCGTTTCTCCAGCCACTCCCGCGTTTTTCCCAGAAACGGTAGCGTTTTTTCACACACACACCCATAAAACGGCCAGTTTCCGCCCAGAAACACCCACTTCCTGTCAATCACATTACGATCACCAGAACGAAGAAAAAAACGTGAGTAAAATTCCTAACTGCATAGCAAATTTACTTGGCGCAGTCGCAGTGCAGACATTGCGCATGCGCACTAAGTGGAAAATCGCTGCGATGCGAAGAAATTTACCAAGCGAACAACTCGGAATGACCCCCATAGTGCGTAGATTTGAAGGGACAATATTTTAAAAGGCAAAAGCAGAAAAAACTGTCCGGCTATTACTGAAAAGGGCTGCAGTGTGTACAACTACGCACTACAGCTGGGTACACAACTGGCCGATGGAGCGATCTGCTGACCTATCTGACGATTCGCAAGTGCATATACTGTACACATCGTTACTGGGCGGGCATTTATATGTGCCCACCTTGTTGAGACGTCAGTCACCAGTGGTCCCTGCAGCAAGTATTGGACAACTCGTGCACACAGCCAGATGCGCTGATATTATCTGTAGATATAGTTGTCATTGGCGGTGTATCAGGATCCATGCGATGAACGACATTGTTACCAGACATATCGGGGTACACACCCGCCAGCAGGCTTGCGATAAACAGTATCGACCATCTGAGTGATCCAACAATGGATGGGCCAATCCATCCGCAGTCTCAGTCTCTGTTCATTTGCGTATTATTGCTGTCTGTACATATCTGTGGGATCCGTCCGCATGTGGACCCAGAGTCCGGCCTTAAGGGGCCAGCGTAGAACATACCATAAGTGCATACTTTTTATGACTCTCCGGCTTCTGTCTGGATGCAGATGTAGTTGCATTTTGTGCTTAGAGCAGTGTTTTTCATCCACTGTGCCGTGGCTCACTAGTGTGCCCTGAGCAGTCTCCCGGTGTGCCGCCATAAAAGCAGAGCCATGCCGTCTGTGTTTTTACTGGTGGGTTTAGTGGTTGCAGAGCCAGGTCTAGTTTCGGGCCCGGGCAGTGTTGGGCTCTTCTGGCTTTCTCAGATGTGGCTCAGGCGTTACCTATGGAGAAGCTGCCTGCAACATGACATCCTAGGACACGCAGCTGCACCATGCATCACCATTATATGTGAGTGTGCCATGGCAATATTTCAATCTTGTTCAGTGTGCCGCGAGTTGTAAAAGGTTGAAAATCTCTGACTTATAGAGATGGAACGTTGGGGGAGCGCACCATAGAAGCATAAGCCAGGTACAGTTAGGGTACGTCCACACAAGGTCACATTATATGCGCCTGTCGGGAGCTCAGACCCTGGCGCACCATACGCCCGGATGCTGATGGTAACGATCGGCAGCGGCTGATGATTGGCTGAGAGCGTCCTGGATCCCCCCACATACTATATAGGTTATTATTAGTAATACTGCTCTCATAACATTAATTATGTGATATTTGCATTCGGTCCGCAGCAGGAAAGCAGATCCCCATTTGATTTTTAATAAGGAAATCAAAGGATGTTTGCATTTAATTGAACTAAATTAGCGCTTTTATTTTGTATTTGCTTCTGTATTTAATTGTATTTTACATGTTAATTATGACTTAATTACTTATTAATACTACAGACTTCCGCATGTCTATGATATACAGTATGACACTTCATTAACGTACGTACTGTATTGTGTACAATTTGCGCACTGTAACATTAGCATTTACCTCCTGTCACCCTCTCCTCCTGGGGTGTATGCAGCGCACTGTGTATTATTTTCTCCTGTCGCATGTTGCAATGGCTGAATGCATCTTGTGATGCACCCAACTCACAAGATACAGGGGGCATTTCTTAGATACATCAGCCCTTGTGTGTACTGTTTTATAATAGTATACTGTATTTCAAAAATGGAATTCGCAGTTACTCTGTATACTGAGATGAATACATCAAATGTTCGCCATCGACTTAATTTTACTGATTCCCTTTGTATGTGGTTTGTTATTTATTTATTTATTTATTTAGATGCTGTATCAACAGTAAAATGCTTTAAAACAGTTTCAAGAAACTGGATATTTGGAAGTATTTTTTTTATTTAATTATTATTATTATTATTATTATTATTATTATTATTATTATTATTCATCAAGCTCTGAAACAAATCAAGCATTTTTTATTTATTTCCTGACTCATATTACACGTGAATGACGGAGTCCGAGATCTCTGGAGGAGAGAATTCCGAACGATCTTGCACGTTTTATAAAGGGACAATCGCTTACAAGATACGGTTTTGTCTCGTAAGTGATTGCCCCTTTATAAAAATGTCCAGATTGGCCAACATCCCACACCTCCGGCGATCTCGGACGCCATTACATGCCGCTGTATAACTAGAATGAATATTGGTCTAAGCAGGAAAAATAAGAGAAATACTTATCAGGAAAGTCACGTTTCACCGGAATTAGAGTAATAGATCAACTAAAATAATGCGAGGTTGAAACAAATGGTTTATTCCTCATCTAAAATGTTTACTTGTGCAGTGGATTAGTGACTTGGATGTTTCACACTATTATACGTAGTCATAAAATATATCTCACATTGAAATGTTTTTTTCCTCACTGAAAACAAAGAGTAGAGTAAAGCAAGGGCGTGGCGCAAAGCTGGAGCGTTCATTTGCTCCGTACAGTGTATGCACACTGGTTTTCCCATACAGTACAACAGCCTGCGCCCCGCATTGTGTTCTCTTAGCCACTAACAAAATGTCAAACCATTAAATTCAATCTGTTTGTATTGTACAACTGTTAAGCCTCCTATCCCCGCCCCATACATATTTTAGTAATGAGTAGGTTTCCTTCGAACTCCAATCCTCACTCCCCTCCTTGACATATTTCTTCGTGGCTCTTCTGTCTGCTTCTCTCTTTCTTCTTTTATTCTTCTTTTGCTCTTCTAATTTTATTTCTTCACTTCTCTGGCGTGGCTGCTCCTCTTCATACTCAATGTCATCATATGATGGGAGCTGCAATGGAAATATAGCCTAGACCCAAGAGGAGGAAGATGTGAGCCGCGGTAGACCGTCATGGTGCCAAGCAGATCCCGTCTTAGACCAGACGCCAGTTTAAGTATGGTGCGTGCCGTGCTCAGGTACAACATTGGCCGTGTCCACAACGCCCTCTGCGCCTTGTGTCCAGGGTAGTGTCACTGGTCGCACTGCACTCAGTATGGCCCTGTCTGCAACACTAGTATTAATCAAGGCGCACATCACCGCCAAATGTCATTTACCTAGATCCCTGTCTTTTGTTTTCTTGGTGGCATTGTCCAGTTTAAGACCAGTTCACCCTATACAATAGGTAGTAAAGTCCTTCTGAATACCCCATCAGCAGGTCACAGGAGTGCCCTTGGGTGGATCTTACATTTCTTAAATTGGCAGCTGTTCCAAAAATAGGGATTGTCCTAAGCTCTTGTACCTTTAGGTTTTTTTTATTTTTTTGTGTATACACCCTGACGAGCCTCTACTGTGTGAGGTTACTGTTAGGTAAAGACCCTTAACCTTATATTTATGAGTAGAATCTTACACTCCGAGGAGACACCCGGCCATCACTCACTGACCCATTAAACAAAGGATATAAAATGTTTAATAATCTTTGGCACAATGCGTTAAATGCTGACTATAGTTCTTATCTAGGCAAGCAATATTATTCATGTGTTTATTAACTAAATAGATCTGCGACAATTCACGTTATTTGTCCATTTCAAACAAAATCTAGAGCCAACTAAGATGAAGCTGGGCAAAGCCCCCAAAGATGGCATTGTAGGGCAAGAACATCATTTATTGAGAAGGTCTTGTACAGTACAGAGTACAGATACTGCATATAACAATTTATATTGGACAGACTGTCCCAATATATCCTGTGCAAGTCACACGGCAATCGGGGTAAATGGTACTGGCAGTCTTTTCACTTTTGTATCCATCATAAATGTAATGCAAATATCAAAAAATAAGTGATGTACAAATGTAGAGTAGAATGTAAATGAACCAACCGTGGAACCTAAGCCAGAATCAGACATTTTACTGGCCACATACAGTAACTCGCAAATACTGTACACTCGGAGTCTGCCCGCAGGAAATAAATATCTTACATTGGGGGAATAAATGACACTTTATTTATTTTTTCACGATTACAAAAGAAATAATAAACAAAATACAACAACTTCCAAAGATGAGCCACAAAAATCGTGGTGACAAAGGATATAACCCTTAGTGTCAGCGGCAGCTCAAGAGAAGGGGGGTCCTTGTGCAGTCTCTGTGCATCACACACACACACACACACACACACACGCACGCACGCACGCACGCACACACACACATACATACATACATACAGACAGACAGACAAACACACAGACATACACACAGACACAGAGACGGACAGACACACACACACAGACATACACACACACACACACACACACACACACTCACAGACACAGAGACAGACACAAACACACACACACACACACACACACACACACACACACATGCACAGACACACCATTCTCCCTTGCCGGTGTACTAAATGTCCCCAGTAGAATGTGGCACTGTCAGCCCATCTCCAGTAACATGGCACCATTTTGCCGGTGATTTATACCGCACATACAGTATGTTGATCTCCAGAAACATGGCTCCTGCGACACAGATGGAGAGGTAAATATTGCAGATGCCGACCCCTCTGGACAGGGCACCCATTACAGATGTGCCCATGATTAATGTATAATATTGACTCAAAATATTTGAATGTTCTGGCTGCCTGGGACTTGGAACTAGTGGTAGGATTGCCGAAAACAAGTAAATGCTGAGAACAATGACAATACATGATTTGTTTTGAACACTGTTGGACTGAAGGGCAAATGTTGAATTTCTTGTGGGGGGGTTTCCAAATGTTTGATTTTAACGTGATTGTCGCCAGCCCATGAAGGAGGTATAATTAGCATGTAACAAGCTATAGTCTGCCCACAGACAGTATGTCAGACATACACAGGCCCAATGATAACGGTAAGTGACTCACCGGCTTCTCTCTGTGATGCGATGACTGAGCGCTCAGTCCCACACACACACACTGCAGACATGGTTGGACAATCCACTGCCACTGGGCATGTGCAGCAGCTCCATTCCTCCCTTTGTACGGCATGTAGTGGATGCTGGGCAGGCTGTTGAGAAGGGGGGTTTCTGGGCAACTGGAAACCCCCTTGTGTTTGCCTATGGGTCTGGTGCTGAAAAATCTTCTTTAAAATAAAATGATAGAAATTAGACATGGTGGGCGGGATGTATTAACATACATCTCCGCCCCTCGCAGCGATGTTGATCGCATATGTACTAATATATAGGATCAACATCGCAATGCGGTGACGGAGGCCCCCGGCGCTACCTGTGAGGTGGTGTGCGGGGGTCTCTGTCACCTCCCTGGGCTCTCCAGACTCCCCCTGCACCAGGAAGCAGCAGCAGGCTGTCCCCGGCGCCTCCTCCTCCCACCGGCAGCCGGAAGGACCTCTGCAGCGGGGAGCGGCGGAGGCAGCAGGTTGCGGCGGCCGGCGATAAGAAGCCCATTGGCTTCAATAGGGTATCGCCATCCAAAGAAGGGTTTACCGCATTTTTCCCTTAGTACATCCCACCATGAAACTGTGGAGAATCACCATCTTAGATCCAAGTGGTAGGTGTGGAAAGATTTACTGTATGTATATTAGTAGGATGTGATACTTATGCTAAAGCTCAGGACAGCACTTACTGTACCATGGAAAGGAGAGGGTCTCATTTCGGGCAACACCGTCCTGAGTGGAGATGAGTTAAATAACTGTGAAATTGCACCTACATTTATAGAGAGTAAGAGCCGACAGTATATGAGTGTTACTTTGTGACCCACAAATGGTAAAATTCTGGCAAATTATCAAAATGATCTAATTGGTTGGATCCTCTCTATACCCAGGTATACACCAGCAGGGGCATCAGCAGGCATGTGTGGCCCCAGAGTAACAATTTTTTAAGGCCCCCCATCTACTGTACCACCCAAAAGTGAAACAACAACAACATCACATAGACATCGGGGCTTTGAGCAGGTGAATTACCCGGTGGGCCTGCAGGCAGTTGTTACATTGGTGCCACCTCTGACACAAAAGATTAAAAACTGACTACTGTAGTGATACACATCTATGATATCTAGTAATGCCAAATAATGGCTTTATTTGTCCTATAAATGTAATTTTATATAATGATGGTGCATGTAGCAGATAGGAGAAAGACATCTTTAAAAAAACACAAAAAACTAGTCTCTCCTATCTGCTACATGCACCATTTAATTATATAAAATTACATTTATAGGACAAATAAAGCCATTATTTGGCATTACTAGATATCATAGATGTGTATTACTGATCTGAATATATCCGGAATAAACTGAGGGAATACATTTAACTAGACATGTCTCACATATTGCACCCCTCTTCTTGTGCTACTGACACACTTGTCAGCTAGACTTAAGGCATGGGAGCAAAGCCTGTGATGTCACAGCAGCTTAACTAACTGAAATTTCAGCATACTTAGTTACCATATCAGTTCCCAATTAGGCCCTGTTCTGAAGATGTGGGATGGGGCATCTGATATCCACAAAGATGCAAGGAGATATGACTCATTTGAAACTTACATAAGACATCTGCTATGACTGAACAATGGGGGTCATTCCGAGTTGTTTGCTCGTTATTTTTTTCTCGCAACGGAGCGATTAGTCGCTAATGCGCATGCGCAATGTCCGCAGTGCGACTGCGCCAAGTAAATTTGCTATGCAGTTAGGTATTTTACTCACGGCATTACAAGGTTTTTTCTTCGTTCTGGTGATCGTAGTGTGATTGACAGGAAGTGGGTGTTTCTGGGCGGAAACTGGACGTTTTATGGGTGTGTGTGAAAAAACGCTACCGTTTCTGCGAAAAACGCGGGAGTGGCTGGAGAAACGGAGGAGTGTCTGGGCGAACGCTGGGTGTGTTTGTGACGTCAAACCAGGAACGACACTGACTGAACTGATCGCAGATGCCGAATAAGTCTGGAGCTACTCAGAAACTGCTAAGAAGTGTCTATTCGCAATTCTGCTAATCTTTCGTTCGCAATTTTGATAAGCTAAGATTCACTCCCAGTAGGCGGCGGCTTAGCGTGTGCAAAGCTGCTAAAAGCAGCTTGCGAGCGAACAACTCGGAATGACCCCCAATGTGTTTTACTTTTATTATGCATATAGAAATTGTCAAGTCAAATAGTTCTTTATATAGTGATAAAATAGGATTTTTCTATTTAGAAGAATCTGGGCAGTAGTCAGTCGATAGGGCGCCTTGTGCTGACCCCTCCCCCTGAATGTGTGACATCATGAATACACAGTGAAGGGACGGGGCACCAAGGGTAAAATCTGAGCCCCCAGATGATCCTGTGGTGGCTTACCGCTGGGACTAGGGGGAAGCTGAGTGCCCAAGTATCCAAACGATGGCTTTCTAGGCTGCAACTTGCCATTCCATGCACCATATATGCTAAATACAGGTGCCATGGGGCAGTAAGGGTGTCAGCCCCTGGGTTGTGCACCCTGGGTGGGGGCACCCATCCACCAACCCTAGATACAGATGGAGCCTTGCTCATCTAGCCTTCTCGGCTTCGTGTAGGTGCACCATGTCTTATTAGCATAAACCTTTCATCTATTGTTCTCAGCTGCAATACAATACAGAGAGAACAATACAGCAGGGGATTAAGGGGGTAATTCCGAGTTGATCGCTCGCTAGCTAGTTTTAGCAGCAGTACAAACACTATGCCGCCGCCCACTGGGGAGTGTATTTTAGCTTAGCAGAAGTGCGAACGCATGTGCAGTCGAGCTCTGCAAAAACAGTTTATGCAGTTCCTGAGTAGCTCTGAACCTACTCAGCGCTTGCGATCACTTCAACCTATTCATGTCCGGATTTGACGTCATACACCCGCCCAGTGAACGCCCAGACACGCCTGCCTTTTTGCAAACACTCCCTGAAAATGGTCAATTGACACCCAGTAACGCCCACTTTATGTCAATCTTCTTGCGGCCCCCAGTGCAAAGGAAAACTTTGCTAGAACCTGAGCACAACCACAAAGCGCTTTGTACCCGTACGTCGCGCGTGCGCATTGCGGTGCATACACATGCGCAGAAATGCCATTTTTTCACCTGATCGCTGCGCTGCGAAAATCTGCAGCGAGCGATCAACTCGGAATAACCCCCTAAGTCATTACAGCAGAGGATTAAGTCTGACACTATTGGCTCAATTCATTCTATAAAAGGGATAGATGAGCAGGGCTCCATCTGTACAGCCCCGATTCTGACTATAAAGGTGACAAAGTTACACAATAATTTGTTATTATCCAGCAGGTTGCAATTAATGACGGCATCTCTGACCATCGGACCCAACATTTTGGGGCCAATGCAGAGTCCCTTTTGCGGACATATGTTGCATATGCAATACAGTCATACCGGAACCTGCAGCTGAAGCGGCACATTTGGGGGTTATGGGGCACTTTGTGGCAGCGTTACCCTGTTGCTCTTTACTCATAAATGTCTACTTGGTTCCAAACATTTTATTTTTATTTATTTATTTTTTCATTTTCCTTTGACTAGAACTCACCCAAATGTTCCTGCTATGAGTGGTGGATCAGATAAACGCAGGAGGATTGTAAAGCAGAGGAATATGCAAGATAACGCAGCCTGGGGAAAATCGTCGCCTCCTCTACATCAAATAGACTCTTAACACCAACAAAGGTGTGATTATCGGCCTGCCAGATAAAAACGCTATGCCGTAGTTCCCGCTCCAATGACATATTTACCCCCCACCCTTCCACAAACAGCCTGCAACACAAAACTTGCAGAAAGTGCCTTTGCCTATCGCAGCGCTTGGCGAGGTAATTACGTCAGGTTACGCAGGCTGGTCTTGATGGGAATGAGAATGCACGGTATGTTTATTAGCAGGAAAGCTGATTTTAATCCTTTTTAGGCAGTAATTACAGAAGGATTGTTTGCAAAAATCTGTAATGTTCCTTTGCGGCTTGTGTGAGATCCTCTGTGACGCGGCAGAGTGTGTTACACAACAGCAATCAAATGCACAAAGGTTTTCATTTGCATTTAAAGGGCCTCACCAATTAACTTACAACACAGCGCTTTTGATTCCGTCTTCAAATTAAAACCTAATTTTTTTTTACATTTATATGTAACAACTCAACAATCCGATAGTGGTGAAGACACGGTTACTGGGCTTAATATAAATGTCCTCATATATCCCAAAGTGCAGAGAAATCTATTAGGCTGGTTTACTTTGTACAGATGTACTAAGGTACAAAGGTTTTGATGGTGAAGTGGATTTCGGCGTGTGTCATACCCAATGTACAAAAAACACCTTTTAATCATTTAACAAATGTTATTTTAGTTTAGTTTTGCGTTTAACTGGCTGATAGAAGTGCACCCTGGGGATTTTGTGTGTCTCTTTTATTCCATTCAAAATATGCTCATTTGCATAATTCCTCTTATAGAAAGATGTGTGGCAAGCAGCGCTGGCTCTTCCACTAAGTAGCTTTAGGCAGCGGCCAAGGGCGCCAGGATCTGGAGGGGCAGCCCTGAATCTGCTTATCACAAAATGAAGGATAACTCAGAAAGATGAATCCTTGTTTTAATGCAGATGGTGGCTGTTGAACTTCTATGAACTTCTAAGATAATACCTCTACACGTTCACCTGAGGGGCTGGAAAGTGGATACTGGTGTGTGGTGGTGGGGTTGGGGGGTGGGGGGTCAGCAGGCTGAAGTTTTGCCTAGGGTGTGGAGAAACCTTGCACCGGTCCTGGTGGCAAGCAGTATTCTGCCGGGGTCTGCAATTAGTCCTGAATATTTTGTGCTACCTCAAACCTCCCAACATTATAAAGTTAACATTAAGACAAAATAAGCCCCTCCCATGATAAATGAAAACCACACCCAAACTGATCCAAGATCCCTCCAAATCACGCCCAAATTCCCAGTCCTTCCCACCTTTTAAGTCACGTATTGGGGCTATCCCACCAAACTGGCATTATTGGTATAGCTGTATCTTATGGGGGGCGTGGGGCTGTATACTGTGCTGGTTGGAACTCTTTATAATTTCATTTTGGGCTGTATTTTGAGCTGCACGTTTTCTTGTATTTTTGTTGCATAATAACATAATCATTACGATATGAAACCATACTAGCAGTTGAGGCGTAATGCGCTGGTTAGACGATAGGAACGCTTATTCCAGCTTCAGAGGCTTCAATGTAGTATTATCAGCAGTTTTACTGTACAGTACATGCGCACAGAGAACCCAACCTCCCAACTCAATCACAGTTATATTCACTGAATGAAAACATAACAGTGGAAGGTGTAAGGGGCCCCTGTATTGGAGCTGTCACTGGGGCCCTTTAACTTCTCCACTTATGTAAAACTCGATATCTCCTACAATGTAATTGATATATATCATCACATTTTCAATATTGTCTTTAAAAAAAGAAAAGAAAAAACAACTATTGTTCCGCTACAATGTGTTTCCCGCACTACTTAGATTATAAGCTCACGTGGGCAAGTCCATCTTTACCTTTGGTTTCATGTCATTATATGTCATTAATGCACAGAGGGGGTCATTCCGAGTTGGTCGCTCATTATTTTTTTTTGCTACGGAGCGATCAGTTGCAAACTGCGCATGCGCAATGTTCGCAGTGCGCCTGCGCCAAGTAAATTTGCACAAAAGTTTGGTATTTTACTCACGGCCTAACAAGGTTTTTTCATCGTTCTACTGATCGTAGTGTGATTGACAGGAAGTGGGTGTTTCTGGGCGGAAACTGACCGTTTTATGGGAGTGTGCGGAAAAACGCAGGCGTTTCAGGGAAAAACGCGGGACTGTCTGGAGAAACGGGGGAGTGGCTGGGCAAACGCTGGGTGTGTGTTTGTGACGTCAAACCAGGAACGAAACTGACTGAACTGATCGCAGTGTAGGAGTAAGTCTGGAGCTACTCAGAAACTGCTAAGAAATTTCTATTCGCAATTCTGCTAATCTTTCGTTCGCAATTCTGCTAAGCTAAGATACACTCCCAGAGGGCGGCGGCTTAGCGTGTGCAATGCTGCTAAAAGCAGCTAACGAGCGAACAACTCGGAATGAGGGCCAGAGCTGTGTAATAACAAGCTATACGTTATACATATGAACAATTGTTACAATAATAATGTCATCTAGTATCTCAATTAAGGGTAAATCTGTCCGTTCTAGATGATGGCAATGCCCGTGGCCTTTGGTGATGATCAGAAACAAATAGTTCTTCATAATAAATAAATAAAGCATTGAACCAGAACTTTGTAATTAAACCAATAAAACACAAGTCTGCATTCCGCTCTGAAAAGTATAGACCCAACGGAAGGAGCCTGGAATTATCCGGCAACTACCCTGTTAATCCATTTAATTATAGATGTCGCCATATTTTCATCCCCCCTTAGTTTAAAGCTATTATCACGTAATTTTATATACAAAAATAATATTTTTAATTCCCTTAGTACGATAGTAGGATAAAGACATACATTACAGCTCGAAACAATATATTCTCTCATCCGTGTCTACGAGATAATTATAGAATTACCAGCCTCTTGCTTTTCCATTTATAAGTATAATTTTTGTTCTACAGTAGATAGAAATTATTATTTTTCTCTGCATTCTTTCTCCGTAGACTTCAGTGTATAGGGCAAAATATACATCTCAATTATTAATGTTCCGACACATATCCGAGATTTAAAGACAGAACACATTTAACCTTTTTGTATGTACATTTTCGGGGGGGGGGGGGAATGAAAGTTCTGAGCTAACAGATGTCTCTTTTAGCTCATGCTAGGTTCGATGAATTAATCTTTTTCTAATTAGCATGGATGGTAATTGTCTGAGGGCCTGAAACAATTATTTCAACGAAAAGTCATGCTTTATACCTCTGCATTTAAATGAACAATGCCCACCTGTTTCGGCTTTCTTCCTCTGGCTGACAGACTCCCAGGCACAATGTACTCTCCGGGGACCTGCAGGAACAAGAGACACAGATAAGTCTTAGGCTTGGTGAGAAACGACCTGCTTACAGCGGGCGCAAGCATCTCATGTTCAGCCAAGTGGAATAATACGTATGTGTTGTCGACAGTGGATATATCGGCAGTCACTATAACGTTGGGAGAATGTCGACGGCGTAATGCAGACAGGATTGCAATGTTAGTTAAAGCATTTTCATTGTGTCGGCATTATACCGTCTTAATGCGTAATACAGTAGTTCTCAAACTGTGCTGCGGCACACATAAAAGCAACATTTACAGATGGAGCCATCTTCATCTATCCCTTTAATTGGATTAAATGAGCCAGGGCAGTCAGACTTAATCCCCTGCTGTAAGGATTTAGGGGGACATTTACTAAGCAGTGATAAGAACAGAGAAGTGAGCCAGGGGAGAAGTTGCCCATGGCAACCAATCAGCACTGAAGTAATATCTATAATTTGCATACTGTAATATGATAGAGCTGCTGATTGGTTGATGGGGAAATTTCTCCACTGGCTCACTTCTCCGCTTTTATCACTGCTTAGTAAATGTTCCCCTTAATCCCCTGCTGTATTGTGCTCTCTGTATTGTATTGTAGCTGAGAACAATAGATGAAAGGCTTATGCTAATGAACCTTGGTGCACCTAGGTGCAGCAGAGAAGGCTAGATGATCGAGGCTCCATCTGTAGTTAATTTAATATTTCTTTCTAAATTTCTCAATAAGAAACCTTTGGCCTAGGGGTGCCGTGAGAAATATTCTGATACTCTAGGGCGCCGTGACTCATAAAAGTTTGGTAACCACTGGCGCAATGTTTAAAGCCATAATATTGATACATTGAAAATGCGGAGAATTTGCATGCTGAGTGACATCATAGTGACACTTCCCGATCATGGGAATAAACTCGTTGTCAACAATCTATATTCAGGTGGAATCCATTGGCGTTTCTATCATGGGTGGGTCCAGGGGGGGCCCACACTGCACACATTGCACCCATATTTTAGTACTCACCTCTTCGGAGTCCAGCGTCGGGCGCTGCAGCCGCATCTGTCACGCAAAAAAATCCGCTCCAAAATGGCCGCCGCACATGCACAGTTTGAATTTTGTTTCCGGAACATGGCGGGCGCCATCATGTTTCCGGAGACCTATGCATGCGCAGTAGGCTTCGGCACAATGTCAGAGCCTATGGCGCCGTGAAGAGGTGGGGACCCCGTTGGAGTCTGCACACATGCCCCCTCCTCACTTAGGACGCCCCTGGTGGAATCGCAGAGGGTCATTCACAAAGCACAGAACACGGAAGATCACAATGCTGTTTCGGTTTATGTGAACCTCCTTCTTTACTGACAGCATTGCAGTGGAAACACTACATAAAGTCAATGGGGGATATTTACGAAGGTGTGGTATTTTTTAGAAGTGGAGATGTTGCCCATAGCAACCAGATTCTAGCTATTGTCTTCTAGAAGCAGCTAGATAAATGTTAAGTGGAATCTGATTGGTTCTAAAAATGTCACACCTTAGTAAATATACCCCATCGTGTGCTTAGATGTGTGGATTGGTGGAAGCCCTGGGAAACGCGCAGATTGGAAAGAATATATATCGATGTCCACATTAGCATTGGCCCTTTATATTTATTTGTTATTCCTCCTCAATGTTGCACAGTTTTGAGTGATTTCTGACTTACAAGAATCCTGATAGTGAGGGGACATCAGGTGGTACTTTTGTGGGTTGGGCTGTCCTGTGGTGGAGCGTGGGTGGGCCAGTTCATCACTGCCTCCATACTGAATTTTGGGTAGGGATCTAGTGATGCTGCTCTAGCCCAGGGGCGCCGTGATAGCGATCAGGCTGTGGTACCAAGGAGCATAACCATTCTCTGTTGAGTATACCATGGCCCTCAATACATGTTGTGCTGTTGTGTGGCCATGCCACGTTGGGCCTGTGCTTCTTCTTCAGTCTAGTCCATGGCCAAGCTACCCTCTACCACCCTCTATGCTGAAATGGGAATCGCGGTTATCACTGCTTAACATGCATGGGGTCCTTACTGCTCGTTCTCTGGACCCAGGCGTTCTCAGAAGAATACACAAAGAACTCTGAAAAGAATGGGGTTACTGGATGGAGATTGGGGTCTTGGTGATGGGGTGGGAGTAGTGACGCACATTGTTATGTTGCCACAGGAGTTTGTGCTTTTTCCAAGTCATTACAATAGGTTCACCCACCTAAAACCTCACTGGGAAATTATCATCCCAGATCCACCCAACTTACACCATCAGGTGGTGATAACATGCACCCCTGCAGATAACACCACTCCTGCAGATAACACCACCATTGCAGATCCCGACACCTGTGCAGATCCCGACACCTCCGCAGATCCTGCCACCATTGCAGATCCCGTCACCATTGCAGATCCCGACACCTGTGCAGATCCCAACACCTCCGCAGATCCTGCCACCATTGCAGATCCCGTCACCATTGCAGATCCCGTCACCATTGCAGATCCCGACACCTGTGCAGATCCTGCCACCACTGCAGATCTTGTTCCCTCTGCAGATACCACCACCCCTGCAGATCCCGCCACCCCTGCAGATCCCGGAACCTCTGCAGATCCCGGGACCCCTGCAGATCCCGGGACCCCTGCAGATCCCACAACCCCTGTAGATCCCGCAACCCCTGCAGTTCCCGCTACCCCTGCAGATCCCGGAACCTCTGCAGATCCCGGGACCCCTGCAGATCCCGGGACCCCTGCAGATCCCACAACCCCTGTAGATCCCGCAACCCCTACAGATCTCACCACCCCTGTACATCTTGCCACCCATGCAGATCCCGCTACCCCTGTAGATCCCACCACCCCTGCAGATCCCGCCACCTCTGCAGATCCCGCCACCCCTGCAGATCCTGCCACCCCTGCAGATCCCACTACCCCTGCAGATCCCACAACCCCTGCAGATCCCGCAACCCCTGCAGATTCCGCAACCCCTGCAGATCTCACCACCCCTGTACATCTTGCCACCCATGCAGATCCCGCTACCCCTGTAGATCCCACCACCCCTGCAGATCCCGCCACCTCTACAGATCCCAACACCTCTGCAGATCCCGCTAACCCTGCAGATCCTACCACCTCTACAGATCCTGCCACACCGGCAGATCACGCCACATCTGCAGATCCCGCTATCCCTGCAGATCCCGCCACCCCTGTAGATCCCGCCACCCTGGCTCACATATTCACGCACTTGCGCAGAGTAATGGCTGCTACTGCATTATGGAGAGTAGGCAAATGTACACAATACATCGGCAGATTTGCACTAGTGAGGCACGAGGCACTTAAACAATTGCATGCTGGTAAATGATTTTACAGGAATACTATTCTCAAAAGTAATTAATTTATATTTAAATATAAAAACTCCCACATGGGGAGACTCATCAGACCACCTACAAAGGACATGTACAGGTGTTACCCATAGCAGCCAATCAGAAATAGGCTATCATTTTACAAAATGTTCTAGATAAGTGCAAGTTAGACGGTTATTGGTTGCCAGAGGCAACACCAGATTCCGTATGTCTGATGTCAGGCAGATCTCATGCAGCTAGTATAGAGCTGGAGTATATGCACGCTGATAGTGGCGGTGCGGACATACAAACAACTCTGAATACAGATCCTCCTTTATTCCTGAGCACGCCGTGCGGCCCCCTCTGCGGATGATTTGCACGACACTCTGAATCAGGCTTGTACATGCCCTTCTGCTGCGGCCTGTTCTCTGGAGTTGCGCTTTGACCAGAGTCTTAGATGCAATATGGAATCTTGCAGTTCATGCACTAATTGTTGGCGTAAGGGTGGGATCTGATTAAGAGGAGGGAGTATCTCAGTCAGCAGATATAGAGCCTGTGTTGCCTCATACAGACGATGTTCTCCTGACGATCCCATACAACAAACTCCTTTTTTCTGGTGGCTTGAATCTTAAGGCCTGTTAGGGTCCTGGGACCCCCACCCCACCCCCTACCCCACCACCCTCGATGGTACCCAGTGCAGACTGTCGGAGCTCTCTCCTGTAGGCCGTCCTTCTGCAATAGCTGCTTGTAACCTAAGCATTGCGGCAAATAGACTGACTGCTGATCAAATCCCCCCCGCTGGAAACGAGGCGCTCCTCGTCAGTTCCCTTCTGTTGCGAGACAACCGGCTCACAGCACCGTTTCACTACAGCCCTTTGTTCCCAAACTCCCTCCTAGTCTGACAGCTTCAAAGCACTCAGTCTGGCAGTACGGGGTTCCGAGGACCTTCCCTTCCAAAATAATAAAATGGAAATAAAAAAAAAAGACTATTTGCTTTGTTAAGGACTTGAGTTCAGTGGGTACAACATAAAAACTCCGGGAGGCCCAGCAGAAATAAAAAGTTTTCTGCTGATGGCAGAGTACAGGGTTGACGGAGGAGCCATTCAATGCAACATGGCGTATTTATATGCGCTGCAGCGTAATATTCAGCAGTGCACAATAGCTATCTACCGGTGAGGTGCGGTGAGGTCAACGGCTGGGGAGGCAGTGGCTGATATCACAACATACATATATTATTGGTGGTGAGTTTTGACTATAAAAATGATATGAATAATACAAAAAAGATATATATATGTATGTATATATATGTATGTATATATATATATATATATATATATATATATATATGAAGAACGGAATGACTGAAATAGCAATGTAAAGGGTTAAACATCCATGGGCTGGGGATGACTCTCTGGGGACATGTGATTAGACATCCAATAGGGATGCAGGCTGACAGGACCTAGCTGGTTCATATTGCTGGGGAAGAGGAGGAGTTTCCTCTTTTTCTGGTGTTTCCCGCCCTCCCTCCCCTTTTTTGTGGTGGTTGGGGGTGGATAGTTGCGTTGGCTGATTGGCTGTAAAGAACGGCAGGTTAATTGTTTTTAGGCTTATCTAGATGTTTCAAATAATTACTGCAGGTTTGGTTGGTGTTCTCACCTTTGTTGACTGCATCTGCTGGATCACCCGGTCGGGGACAGCGACACCACGCCGGACGGGTGGGTAGACAAGGTATAAGGTGGAGTGGATACCGTTTGTTGTTTAAGGCTGAGTTTTTGAGTTAGGTACAGTCGTATGGGTTGGGGGTAGAAGTTAGCTGTTCTTTCTTGGCCACTACTAGTTAATCTTTATTCAGACATTTTTAGTTATAAGTTATTGAATAAATCAGCTAACAATTTCTGCCAAATCTAAGTCTCTGAGTCTTTATTTTAGAGTTAAGTTAAGAGTTAAGGGTTTATTGAATGCACAGAGTTATCCATCAGCCTTATGATGTTTAATATATATATATAGGATTAAACTAACTGCATTTTCGTTACTTCAAGTCTGCTGAGTGCCGCTCATTGTTACCTACACTATATATATGATGTTATATAAATATCTTCTTTGTACTACTCTAGTCATGTTTATAGTCCAAACGCTGGAGTATACAGGACTATGACAGGTGAGGCTCTGCCCACCCTGACCGAACGTCACTGCTATCTACTAACCGATGGTGATGAACCCCACTGGGTCTGTTACTACATACTGCTACTATGTATTCTAATATAGCTCAGATAAGTGTTGGGAAAATTTGAAAATAAGCATAACTCCCTCTCCCCCTCCCCCCCCCCAAACCCCACAAGAGTTATTTTCTTGCAAAGTTCTCCTCAGATTTCTGAGACTTTAAAAAACTACTATTAATACATTACAAACTATACAAAATAAATATCGAATATAATCTAAACTATAAATAAAGAGCAGTAACGGATCACAGAAGATAACATTAAACAGCCAGCAAATAGCTACTAATAAACAATGGGCCTAATTCAGACCTGATTGCTCGCTAGAGTTTTTTTGCACTGCTGCGATCAGATAGTCGCCGCTTATAGGGGGTCATTCTGACCCGTTCGCTCGCTGCGTTTTAACCCAAAAGCCGTAGCAGGACAGCGATCGCCACTGCCTGATTGACAGGCAGAGGCGAACGATGGGCGGGAGGGGGCAAAACAGCGGTGTTTGGCCACCGTTTCATAGGCGGGGGGCGGGCCGCAGCGGTTGCGTGACATCATACGCAGCCGCTGCGGGCCGGGGAGCGAGGAGTAGCATCGTCGCTGTGTGATGCCTTTGTACTTCTGCGAGGGGGGCCGGACTGACATGCGGGGCGGGCTAGCCCTGTGCTGGGCGTCCCCCCGCATGTCGGGAAAGATGATCGTAGCTGTGCTAAATTTAGCACAGCTACGATCAACTCGGAATGACCCCCATAGGGGAGTGTATTTTTGCTTTGGAAGTGTGCGATCACATGTGTAGCCGAGCGGTACAAAAAAGTTTTGTGCAGTTTCTGAGTAGCTCAGAACTTACTCAGCCGCTGCGATCACTTCAGCCTGTCCGGGCCCGAAATTGACGTCAGACACCCGCCCTGCAAACGCTTGGACACTCCTACGTTTTTCCAACCACTCCCAGAAAATGGTCAGTTGCCACCCACAAACGCCTTTTTCCTGTCAATCTTCTTGCGATCCGCTGTGCGAAAGGAATCTTCGCAAAACCCTTCGCACAGCAATGATCCGCTTTGTACCTGTGCGATGCGCGTGTGCATTGCGGTGCATATGCATGCGCAGTTCTGACCTGATCGCAGTGCAGCGAAAAAAGCTAGCGAGTGATCAGGTCTGAATTAGGCCCTGTTCTGTGGTCATACAATGAGATCTATAGCATCTTATTTAGGGCTGTACACACGCACGCACATGTGCCCAGAATGTACATACAGAGGCAGAATATATATGTATAACATGGTATTTATGGGTGTCTATGTTCAGCTCAAACAGTTGTGCCAGGCGTTTGTCAGGAATAACAAGGGTGTATAATAAGTTAATAACGCCCCACAAGGGCGCAGAGATGACATTATTAGAAATGCTAAAGCCAGATTACCCCATTAGTACACAATGAAATGATGAAGTGTAACATACCCATGAGATGACATCAGGCCTGATTCATACCTGATTGCTACTGAGCGTTTTCACACAGCGGGCAATCAGGTACTAACTGCGTATGCACCGCAATGCGCACTTCTGTCGGACAACAATAAAGGGCATCGCCGGTCAGCGACGGGATGGTGCCAAAAGTCCAATTGCACTTGCGTTCGCAAGTTGATTGACAGGAAGAGGCCGTTTGTGGGTGGTAACTGACCGCTTACTGGGAGTGTCAGAGCAAACGCAGGCGTTCACAAATGTTTTCAGGGAGGATGTGTGACGTCAGCTCCGGCCCCGATCAGCCTGTTCTCATTGCACAGTAGGAGTAAGTCCTGGGCTGCGCACAGACTGCACACTGTGGATTTTTACAGCTCGGTGTACACATGGGATCGCACACTTGCTTGGCGGATTTACACTACCCCTGGAGGCGGGGACTATCTTAATGCAGGACAGCAAAATTAGCAGTTACCTAAGTGTAATGCTATTCATATAATATGTACAGTATGCTATGCTAATGATTTAGGTCCTTATTCAGCTTGGATCACATCCGCGATTGCATTCTGTGGAGAGCGCACATGCTGGCTTCGTTCTGGGCAGGGAAATGTGTTCGCATCGCAGTGATGCAAACGCCTCTGCCTAACTTACAGGCAGAGGTGTTCATGGGCCGCTCGGGGGCAGCAATGCGGTGATGCGGGGGCCGAAAATGTGGGAGAGTCTGTCACACATGGCTGCTGCGAAGGGAAAGATGTCCGCACTGCGCCTACTTTCGCAGCCAAGCTGCGCAGGCAGGGGGCTTCCCTTATTTTGCCAGGGTCCGCGATGCGATCTCAATTGAATTTCCATTCTCATGCCGGGCTGCCTTAATCAGCAAAACTGCTACTGAAGCTGAATACGGCCCTTATTATGTTATCATCCAATCACAACTGGCCAGCGAGTGCCGCTAAGAGTCATCATCACCAGTGGGTGTCATTGTACCGGCACCCATCCCCTCACACAAAGACGAGACTGCAAAGTCTACAAAGCGCTAGGAGAAATGGAAAAAGAAGGAGTGGGGTTTTTTTGTTTTGTTTTTTTGGTGGATGAGGGCATGAAACATAAGGGGTCATTCCGACCCAATCCCTCGCTGCAGTTTGCCGCAGCGCAGTGATCGGGTCGGAACTGCGCATGTGCCGGCGCCACAGTACGCCAGCGCATGGCAGTTTTCATTACCTAGCGATCGCCTCTGAGACGGTCGCTGGGCAGGAAGGGGCTGAACGGCGGTGTTAAGCCGCCGTTTAGGGGTAGCGGCCCGGCCAACGCAGGCGTGGCCGGACCATTGGGGGGGGGGCTGTGGTGGCAGCTGCATGACGTCTCACGCAGCCGCCGTGGCCAGCGTCAGCGACAATTAACTCCCGGAAAGCCGCAGGAGCTGAGCTGGCCGGGAGTTACTCCTCAAATACAAAGGCATCGCCGCTGTGCAATGCTTTTGTATTTGTACGGGGGGGGGGGGGGACGGGGGGACTGACATGTGGGGCGGACTAACCCTGTGCTGGGCATCCCCTCCGCATGTCAGGGAAGATGATCGTAGCTGTGCTAAATTTAGCACAGCTCCGATCAACTCGGAATGACGCCCATAATGAGAACATTGGCCCTCATTCCGAGTTGATCGCTCGGTATTTTTCATCGCATCGCAGTGAAATTCCGCTTAGTACGCATGCGCAATATTCGCACTGCGACTGCGCCAAGTAATTTTACAATGGAGATAGTATTTTTACTCACGGCTTTTTCATCGCTCCGGCGATCGTAATGTGATTGACAGGAAATGGGTGTTACTGGGCGGAAACAGGCCGTTTTATGGGCGTGCGGGAAAAAACGCTACCGTTTCCGGAAAAAAAGCAGGAGTGGCCGGGGAAACGGGGGAGTGTCTGGGCGAACGCTGGGTGTGTTTGTGACGTCAAAACAGGAACGACAAGCACTGAACTGATCGCACAGGCAGAGTAAGTCTGAAGCTACTCTGAAACTGCTAAGTAGTTAGTAATCGCAATATTGCGAATACATCGGTCGCAATTTTAAGAAGCTAAGATTCACTCCCAGTAGGCGGCGGCATAGCGTGTGTAACTCTGCTAAAATCGCCTTGCGAGCGATCAACTCGGAATGAGGGCCATTGTTTTATCATGGAGGAGAATTAAGGAAATGAGTTTGAGGGGACATCGTCATTAAAGTGTGAACTAAAGCGCCTCGAGTCCTATGGGAGAAAGAGCGCCATATAAATAAAATTATTATTATTATTATTATTATGGGGTAGATCCCAATCCTCACACTGTCTTTACTTGTCATATACTGTATGGGCCATTTCACAGTATCATTTGCTTTCACTGTCACTATCTCTTGCTGCTTACTGACCCCGTACAGTGGCCCTTGTTCTGTTTGCTGTGATATTTAGCCTCATTCTGCCTTTGGTCACGCAATCCGCAATTTGCTTTGATCTACAAGGCAATGAACGCTTACATCTAATTGGTGCTACAGTTTGAGTGTACTCATCATCTAGGAGCAATGTTAGTAAATATCCCTCAGTCCTAGGGACGGCCAGCGACCATCGATGATTCATAATCCTCAATGGTGGTTTATGGTCAGTGTTAAATGGTTTTTGTAATCAATGGGAGGGAACCAGATGCGATGGTCCCTTGCCATATCACCATCGATGGGAACCACGCTGATGGCCATTCCTACTCAGTGCAACACAAAAACACGCCAATGCATCATTCCTTCCCAATGTGTGTGTCCCAGCAAAGACTTTTCATTCATTTTCATTGTAAACTGCACATTTATTTCTATATTCTTGTATTCTATTACAGGCAGCAAATAACATTACCAGCTTGAATTACAATCACAGTTCTGTAAATTCTGCTAATCAAAGCTCTTCACAATGATACATGTAGTTCAGCATGATATACACATCAGCACATTAATAGTATTATATTGTATTACACTTCAGGATCCGGGAGGGGGTTAGGAAGGCGGGAATGAGGGCAGATAACCTCTCGGAACTAAAGTAAAGATGGAATAATTATTGTTACTGATTATACCTAGACTATTATATGGGGTGGTCTTCAGTTTGCCGGCTGTCGGGATCCCGGCGCACAGTATGTGCCTTCCCACCTGTGATATATCCCCGCCGGCTTTACCTACAGTAAGAAAATGGGCAGTTAATTAACAACTTGGCAAAACAAGAAAATGAACATAAAACCATTACAGTAGATGTTGCCCCTTGAAGAGTGCGCCCTATTCATTATACGGTCTTCCCGGAATGTCCGGCAGACCGCCCCAAAAATTTCAGAGAGCTCTTCCAGAATCCGGAGAGAGTCGCCGTCCGCCTTCCTCGGAGACTTGGGGCCGCCTTCCTCCGAGGACTTGATGATGCGTTTAGCAGACAGTCTTGCCAATGTGCCCCCCCTTCATCCGCTGCACAAGCCTGGTGGGGGGTGGGGCTGAAGACTCTATATACATCACCACGACCCCTGCACTTCCCATCTTGGCCTCCGCTTCCCGCATCTCCCTGGAGGCCCACGGGCAATAATTCAGCAAATATAGAAGTGTCTAGTTTGTTATTCAGTAATAGCAGCACTGCCTGCCAGCACACATGCATAGCAAATATCCCCAGCAAGCTTCAGAAGAGGTCATTGCCATGATTACCCTGTAGGGGGCAGTTGTTGTCTTAACATAAGTTCCTCCAGTATTCTTTCTTATCCCTGGTTAGGGAGATACACGGGCCGGTTCTCCCTACTAATCAAAGTTGTCCGGCTATCCCCTGCTGGATACATGTTCTTAGCGAGCTCTGCTCTTATTAAGTCTGTGTAATGGTTTATTTATAACACAAGCAGATATCTCCCTTTCTCTTCATCCTTTATGTCTCCACTTTCCGCATTGTTATTATGTGCGTCCGATGCCGGGATGCTGTTATTGTTGTACAGTGTGCGTCACCGCATACCGCGCTGACACAATATACAAACAGCCACCTTTCATTCTGGTCCCTTATGAATACAGCGAGGGTACAGCGTGCTTCCTCCAACATCCTATTCCTCTTCCCCCTGCACGCTGCACAGCATGATAACAAGGCAGCCTTGGCAGGAGCCGCACTCAGCGCATTCCTTCCGGCAGAGGTCACTATGAAACCATCTGCCATCGCATCTCCCTCATCATCTGCACAGTCAGAGGAATGGGACACACGTTGGTTTCCCGGTCTCTGCGTCGTCTTCTCTCATCCTGTATGTTTAGGGGGGTGTTGCCTGGAGCGTCAGGTACAGTGGGAGGGCGCCGTGACCCGGAAGGTATGCTGTATTCATTACGTGGCACAATAATGCGTTGCTGATGGTGCTAGATTAACCCTTCCATGGCACCAAGCAACGAGGACAGCAGCAAATCACAATGATGGGGCTTCACCGGAAGAGCCCCACTGATGTCAACGTTCTGACGAGGCCATTGGGGTCCATCTCTCCAACCTATAAAGAGAATTACATGCACTATAGGTCAACAATATGGAGGAAAGAAGAAAGATAATATCTTAATCGATCAGAGGTGTAACAGTCCACCCCGAGTGAATGCTGAGTGTCTACTGAGGATGCTCCGAGCCGCTGTACAGACGCCAGGGTGCGTGCCTGGAGCAAAGAGCGCTCCGGACAACACCGCAGCAGGACCCTCCGCCCTGTGCCATGGGACAGCTCACACACCCTTAGTACATCCCTGCCATCTATACATGACATTGCCTATCGTGAACAAACTCCGGAACGTTTGTCTTTCTGGAGCTTGATACATTGGAGGTCTCCCAAAAATCACCCTAAGTAGAGATGAGCGGGTTCGGATGCAATGCCAGAATTAACGCCAGTTCATATTTATCCGGATTTTTCTTAATGGCTATCCAAAACACGTGATATCCGTGAGCCAATAAGATGCCGTTTTGAGAACCAAGTAAATTTGAGTAAAACCGAACCCGCTCATCTCTACTGCAAAGATGGTAGTTTTTGGACATTTGATTTTGAGCACAGTGCACTGCTTAGTACATCCCGGATTATGAAATATGGGGACGGGGAAAGGGGGGGGGTTATAATCTTATCATTTATTTTCTTGAGCACAGGAAAAAGCACACAAGAAAAAAAGATTTTTTGGCAATGAAAATGTGAAAAAAAGGAGACACCGTCTGAGGCGCGGCTTCAGCACAGGACCCCCCTCCCCTCCCCCCCCCCCCCCCCCATTCCGGCAGCATAAGGGTGGATATACATTTCAGGCTGTCAGTAAATCCCCGCTAGGAGTTACTTTACAGGGCAGAATCTATTCCTACCTGGTAACTTGTCACTTATAAATAAAAGACAGTTATTGATTTTGGAGGAACTTACAGCAGGGGTGATGTGACTTTTGGGAGCTTGGAGGTCTATGTATGTACTAAGCTTTAGAGAGAGATGAAGTGGATGGACATAAAGTACCAGCTCAATTTTTCAAAACCAGCCTATAACATGACAGTTAGGAACTGATTGGCTGGTACTTTATCTCTCTCCACTTTACCTCTCTCCAAGGCTTAGTAAATAGTCCCCTATGTGTTGAAAATGACGTGCCATAAATGATATTAACAATGGCAGCTTCTCTTCCAGAGTCCGGGCCTGATACCTAGTCGGACACAGGTCCAAAAACGGAATCTGCTTCTGATTATCGGTAGACTGCGCATGTGCCCCAGAAAGCAACGGCAGGCTGCGCAGGTGCTGCGCCATGCACGCCCACCTTCACCAAGGATCCCAGAGCGCTGACGCTGCCCTCTGTCTGTCAATGGGTGTTTCTGGGTGGCTTCTGTGCCGACACACAGTGCAGATCTGTGCTATGGGACTGTCATGTGCGTGTCGTGGGGGTGTACGCCCTTTTCAGGTGGAACTTTTACACCCAGCATGCCGTAGGTGTAAATGCCCACACTAATGATGGCAGTTACTGGAAAGCAGTGGGCGGGGCAATACACGTGGATGAAGCCGCAGGAAAACTCACATTAGCATAAGATAGTATGGGGTCTATGTACTAATGCTTGTATAGAGATAAAAGTGGAGAGAGATAAAGTACCAGCCGATTTTTGAAACATAGCCCGTAACATGGCAGTTAGGAGCTGATTGGCTGGTACTTTATCTCGTGCCACTGTATCTCTCTCCAAGGGGGATTATAATGATAGTTTTTAATTCCGTACCTGCTGTGACAGTCCCCTCCGCTCCCCCTCCCGACACTCGCCGTGGCTGCCCCATACTAAGGAACCTGGGAGAGACTGTGATAACGGAACACTCCATTTCACCTCCATGCTTTGCAAATGAGAGTTTAGCTGCCCTTTAAATAGTCATCTATCTTCTCTCCGCAGGTCCAGTGATCATCGCAGATGCCGCCACAAATATGCAGATTCCTCGCCATTTGGGGCCTCCGTAGCCTGAATTTTTATGGGTAATTTGCATCAATTGTTTTGTAGCAGAGAACAGAAGGGACGATTAAATACAACAATGATTTGTTTCCTTGTTTTGGAATGAATGGATTCAGCGACGAGAGTCCACAATTCTTTTTGTGGCATACAAGGAAGAGTTTCCTATTTAGAGCTTAGAAGACATAGTATTTCCATTTTTAATAAAATGTTACATTTGTATGTTTTCCGTCAGGCGCCCGGCTGCAGATCTTTTTGTTTGAAGTGTATTTTCTCTTTAAAATGTAATCTATGAAATGTATTTTTTTATTCCAATTATTACATCAAAAACAGTCATATTTATAGGACACCCCTTATGATGGTAAAGGTTTACCCAAGCACCCTCTGGCTTCCTTGTACCCCCATATACCCATGAGGCCCTAAAGCAGGGAAACTCTTTGTCCATTGGCAACATCTGCCTAATATACAGTACTTACTCTACCTCGTTAGCGGGCCCAGACACAAACCGGAAAGATTGTGGGATATCATATGCTAGCCCAGAGGTTCCCAAATGTGGTTCTCAAGGCACCCCAATGGTCCAGGTTTTAAATGTATCCATGCTTGGCCACAGGTGACTTAATTAGCACCTTAGTCAATTTGATTTAACCATGTGTGCTGAGCCATGGATAAACCTAAAACCTGGACTGTTGGGGTGCCTTGAGGACCACGTTTTGGAACTTCTGTTCTAGCCAATTCATTAAAGTTTTCCAAAGTTTTTAACGCCCTTCAACACTTTTCTTTGACTTAATGATGACGGGAAAAGAAAACTAATTTGCATTTGCTCCCAGACAATACACTTAATCTAGAACATGGTGACTTGTTGAATTTCCTTGTTAATACTTCCCCAGGATCTTATTGTTTAAATTCACCATTCGTCAATTTCACTTTGCGTCATCAGTGCCGGGGAGTACACTACGGTGCAGGATAATTCTGCAAATAAAATGTGTACGTTGCAAATAAAATACAATCATGTTATGGTAATCTTTAAGCTTTGCGCGTAGCCTATCTTTGCCCAATTACAGGAAAATCTTTATTAATTAGTAAACTCTTTTGAAAGCACAATCTCCAACCTCTTAGAGCTAAGCCGTACACACATGTTGAGTTTCAAAGGGCTACCGGGGCCTATGATCTCACATTAATTAATACCACTGAGAAAATTCTACAAAGCTTCCTATCTAATGTCTATGGGAGCTGAAGCAATGGACACCAATTATAAAAGAGCAGCTCCATAATTATTTCTAAACAAAGCTAATACATGTTCCAAGTGACTCATGAACCAGATTTATCTCTGACTGATGTTAAGAAAGATGTTTAACCCATTTAGCGCAGGAAGAACGCCGTTCATCAGAGCAGATGGTAAAAGTATGTATGGATCATGGTAAATTGCGTTTCCATTGTCTGGTGCTCTTAAGGAGATTATAATGATGGGACCGTGCGGACAAGAGAGGTCATACGTGTTGACTGTTGTGAATGGTTAGATTACATTCTTAGAAGAAATATATACAGTAAACAGAATGGAGTTTCCATGGGGTCTTCCTATAGTAAGCATATTTGTAGTCTTAATGTGCCGCCTGTGGATACGTAAAGCTATGATCTGGTTCATGGTTTGCGGTCAGGGGAGGCCGGGGAGGCTGGGGAGGCAGAGCCTCACCTGTTATACTCCAGTATACTACAGAGTTTTGACTATAAAAATTATTATAATAATACAAAGAAGGTTTTTATAACTTATTATAAATCATCTCTGTATTATTCTAGACATTTTTAGCGTCAACCAGCAGGTCCCACTGGATAGTCCATGTCTGTGTTCTAGGTCTCCTGGTGGTCTTGTATCTAGCGAGCCAGGTAAGAGTGTGATATGCTCATTGCTGATAATGGCCATGTGAGCAGGACACCATGTACCAGACAGTGTAGAGATGTGCTTGAATTGTGTACGACTCTTCAATGCCATAGTTGCGTATACTTTGTTTCAGAGCATGCCTAGTTGGCGCAGTGGTTAGCAATGCTGCCTCACAGCACTGAGGTCATGACCATTTGGAGGGGTTTGTATGTTCTCCCTGTGTTTGCCTGGGTTTCCTCTCACACTCCAAAAACATGCAGGTTAATTGGCTGCAGACATGGAGTAAACCCTAGTATATATGTGTGTATGTGTGATCGGCAATATTGGGGGTCATTCTGACCCATTCGCACGCAGCGGTTCTTCGCTGCGGTGTGAACAGGACAGAAATGTGCATGCGCAGCAGATCGTCGCCAGGCAACGACGGTACCAGCGACAAATGTGATCGCAGTGGCGATCGCAAGAAGATTGACAGGCGGGAGGCATTCCGGGGCGAATACTCACCGTTTCCAGCCATTTTCGGGGAGTGGTAAGAAGAATGCAGGAGTGTCCAGGCGAACGGAGGGCGGATGTCTGACGTCAGGACCGGGACCTGCATCGCTGGATCCGTCGCACTGGGTAAGTAGCTGCAGGGCTAGTCTTGTTTTGAGTGAAACTTTTTTAGCATTGCAGGACTGCACAAGCGATCGCAGCCCTGCTACGCTAAAATACACTCCCCCATAGGCGGCGTCTAGTTGATCGCACGAGCAGCAAAAAGTTGCTACGTGCGATCAACTCGGAATGACCCCCATAGAGTGTAAGCTCTGCTGGGGCAGGGACTGATGTGACAGACTGAATTACTCTCTGTACAGCACTGCGGAATATGTGTGCGCTATATAAATAACCGGAAATAAATAATAACACACAAGATGTGCTCGGCTAACATGTATACGATCAACTCAGCATCGGTCGCTATGTATCAATAACAGGATACAAGCAGAAAGCTGTAATGATGGTTTCCCGACTTCCCTTACTGTAAGAGTGAGCTACAGTATTGAAGACTAGATACAATTCCTATTCTCTTCTGTGCCCAACGCTTGCAATTCTGCTCGTCCTAACATCCAGGCCTGCAGCTTTTATTTACATATTATTATATCATTACTATTATCTTATGCATATTCCCTGCATCCTCTGCACTGATTTCCATACTCACCAGTACATTCAAAAAAATGCGACAAACTTGGACCATTATTATTTCACGAACCCCTTACATTGTAAGCGATACACACCAGTTATATTAATTATTGGTCATTTAGCATACTATACATTCTTTTTGACATACTGTATTATATCAGTTGTGTGTTGCTCGTTAGGAACATTTTCTGCATTTTGCGCATTGTCAATTATTTGTATCTAATCTTAATATAACTAAATACATAATACAGTGAAGACAAGCAACTACAATAATTGCATTAATTATACCATAAGGCACACAGTCCTGAGCACCTCAATTCTCACTCTGGGGCCCATTTACCAGCAATCGCATATAAAATGCACTTTCACCCCAACTTGCACCGTAGTCATGAAAACGACCGTTTGCATCTACTAAGGTTGGGTCGCCGGGACAGAGCTTTTTAGGAAGTTTGATGCTCTGACGTAGTAAATAGTACCAGTATCTGATTTTGTGTCAGTGGGGCCACCGGAGAAGAATCCTCCGAGTAGCCCATAGACTTCAATGGGCTAACAACATCCTTAGATGGCGTTAGTTGGTGGGGCCAAGCTTGGTAAATGCAACTTGCACACTTCATCTCACAGAAACCTATGGGGCTGTTTTTGCTGTTGGGAATGGAGGACCCGCTGCAGATATCGGAGATATTCTGCAGTCTCTCCTTGTTACATTTAGGGGACACTTGTGTGGATTTCTCGCAAAAGAGCTTTTATAAATAGGCCCCACTGTCCTGCCATAGCATATATAATAAAGATAAATAATGTAGCATAGGCGCAAGTATATTGGTAACAGCAAGTTATTGGGGAAGGGGCGCGTGGGACTTTCTATGTACAATAACGGTTCTCGTACTTTCATAAATAAGTCACTGGCTACTGCCGTCATTCTCCGTTGTTCTGCTGTGCATATATGTACACTGACACCAACAGTAACACAAATCACCCATGACAAATGTTCCCACCCTACGTGAGTGATATGTTACTGTTTCTATAATGAGGATAGAGTAGCACCAATCTATCATACATGGCCGCCTTGGAGATTTGCATGAATGAAAGCGACGTGTCGGCTGTGCATTAATCAGCTGTATATTAGCTCACTTTGTGTTAGGTGGGTAGGTGTACGAGGCACCATCCCAACCGGTAACACCCAGGTCATAGACTGCACCAGCCTAAATAGCAATCTCACTCACGACTGGTGGCAATGCGTGTCACTATGTAACCATGGCTTACATTATTAGACCAGCCACGTAACCACACTGAATTGCTAAGGATCTCTGGATGGCAGTGAAGCACTATGATCATCTCTGTCCCGATCCATTTCCGCAAGAGACATTTCCACGTGTGGCCACTTTGGCAGGCCACGTGTCTCCAGAAAAATATGGACAGTGCCATGAAAATCAGGACAGTTGACAGTTCCACTTAAGGAATTGTTTTTTAAAGGTCTGGGTCACAGATAGTCTATCCCACTGTATTATAGCACCATGGCAGTGATTATAATGTGGAAAGTTACGGCTCCTTCCTTTAGATACATACTTTGCCGCCCATCGCAGCGATATGTACTAACATATGCAGACAATATCGCAATGTGGTGACGTAGGACCCCCGTGACACCTGTGAGGCGGTGTGCGGGGGTCTCCATCACATCCCTGGGCTCTGCACACTCCTCTCACGCCGGGTAGCAGCAGCAGGCTTTCCCCAGTGCCTCCTCCTCCCCCCTGCAGCCGTAAGAACCTCCAGCTGTGTTGCTAGGCGGAGGAGGAGTTTACCTTCCAGGTCCAGGCTGCCTGGAGGAAGGTATGCTGGGGGGAGGGGGGTGGGCATTTGCGGCAGGGGCCAGCGGAGGCGGTGGGTTGCGGTGGCCGGCGATAAGAAGCCCATAGGCTTCTATAGGGTATAGCCATCCGCAGATGGCGATACCCTCATGGGCGAAAACGTGGAAGCCGGGTGTTAGTACATACAAAAAAATTCTCTTTAGTACATCCTGCCCACAGGTAGTAAGGAGGGCCAGCCGCAATCGTTAGGAAATCTTTTGGGGAGAAACAGAAGAAAAGAAAAAAAATCTCCTTCCGAGCCGTCCGATTACCCATTAGTTTCGTCTCTGAGCCCATAACTCATGAGTGCTTCCCTCGGGGCGAGAAATCTGATGTGTACAGTGAAGATTTCTGTCAGGACCGGAATGTTAAATGGGCTCTGAAGGCCATGGCCAGACGGGAGGGACGGAAATTTACTGCTCCTCTCGCCTGTGTCCAGCAGGCAAGTTTGGGGGTTTGGAAAGGAACTGGATGTGTTTAGTATTCCGCATGCAAATTGCAGAGGATTTCACTTGACTCACACTAAACAGGGCTTTTTGTGCGAGAAATAAAGGCGGGAGGAAGCCAGCTCTCTTAGTCGCTGTTAATTAGATTCTTAAGCTCTCGCTAGGACTCAGTAACTAGAAATGACCGAGCCAGCTTCCAACTGATTGCTTGTAATTCACCATCGTCATTCAGACAGCTGACGCAGGTAAAATATAGCCCTCCACGTGTCATTACTATTCAGTGGTGTTATCAGTCAACGCTTTCTGTTAATTATGCATAAAATGCCAGCGGGGATATTTATGAGGCTTGAGGTGTTATTTATGTGCTCCCAAACATCAGTTTGTTCTGGCTGCTGAAAGCGCAATCCATCCTCATGGCTTTTTTTTTTCTTTTATAACCATTAGAAATCAGGAATCGCCAAGCTAGCCACGCCTCTCGTGACAGAACACAGCGTTTACCCACTCCTGGTTGTTTATTATGTATCTATGCAATATGAGTTACAATAAAACGCTGAGGTTCCTTCGCAGATACAATCTGCATTTTTTTTACTGTAAATTCCTCTATTGTCTGCTGTAATTAGGGGCAGTACATCAGTGCGGGCGCTCTGCGCCGCCAGTTATGGGATGGCGGTCCATTGTGGGAATACGCGTGTCCATTTAATTCAAAACTGTGACCGTAATTTTTTATACTACCCACTTAAAGGATCACTGAAACCTAATATCAACCTTTTCCGGGATATAAGCCAAGAAGATAAAACCCATTGTTATACGTTATCCTTACATATGATGTTGCACTGTGCATCTGTCAAATAAAAGTCAAGTTTCAATTACAGAAAGTTAACACTCCTAAATGGGATCTGGCATAGGTTTAAAAAACTACCACTGCAAACTTCCAAGCTGCTGTGACATCGCTGGCCTTACACTTGTGTACAAATCCACCATCCCGGTGCATGTCTTCAGGGTATGTCTACAAGCAGGGTATGTATGAACGTCCGGCACCAGATGAGGGCATCCTTTATTTATTTATTAGCAGTTTCTTAGTGCAGCATATTCCGTTGCACTTTACAATTGGAAACAACAGTGATAAAACAAACTGGGTAATAACAGACAGTCACAGAGGGAGGAGGGCCCTGCTCGCCGGCTTACACTCTATAGGGAAATAGGCATTGATACACAAGGATAGGTGATATCTATTGCAGAATGGTCCCCCAGATTGCAATAGTCACACAGAAGATCCGTTCAATTTTCCGGCTGTCGTGATCCCGGCGGTCAGGATACCAAAGCCGGAATCCCGCCAGCCAAATCCCGGCAAACCGTGACTGTTCCCACTTGTGGGTGTCCAGGTTATATTCAGAAGACCGCTATTGTATGCATGGAACTGTATGCTCCTCATTACTCCTTGTCTCAATGACTGAGACCATCATATTTATTCATTTCACTTTTATACCAAGTGTGTAAACGTCCAAGAAGTTACAAACCATTTTCTATTAGAGATGAGCGGTTCAATTTACTCGGTTATGTTTGATTGTCAAAAACGGTGTCTCATTGACTATCTGGCTCTCACGTTTTTTGAATAGCCAATAAGATAAATCCGAAGTTGCGCTAGTTTGGTGAAAACCGTTCATCTCTATTTTCTATTATATACTGCAGAACACCTAGTTTACAAACAGCAAATAGATCAGACGAGTTGTTAAGGTGATCATTTCTGATTTGACCTTCCCAAAGTTTTCGGTGTGAAAAGTTTGATTTTTACTTCTAACCCAGGTTTGCCTCCATAGAAGATGGATACAACCATTTCATATACTGCACTCTTTATAGTGAGATAACAAAATTTCACAAAAACGTTATTCGCATCCGGCCACAATTACATGAAACAGCCCGTCATCGCTTCCAAAAATAATAAGTCAGATGTCCTCTCCTATAATATTGTTTATGTAGACAATCAGCATGGCCCCCGCTGGGAGCAGACATCTGACTTTGCTCTGTTCCCTTCAGGTGAAACATAATTCCTAAATAGAAGGACAAGGATGAGTTCCACTCCTTCACCCAGGAAAAAACAGTTTATTCTCAGAGACCACAGAGTGGCCTCGGTATCGCAGAATTGATAGGCTTAATCAATTGTTTGAAAAGAAAAGTAAGAGAATAAATGCTTTGATTCGCTGGAATAAGAGTGAGTTCAGCAGATAAAATTGTACTAATATAATATAAGAGCTGGGGCTGAGCAGACAGCTCCTTGTTGTCCATACAAACTAAAAAAAAATTCTAACAGGTTTTGTGAAAATATCACCGCAAAGCAGTATTACTATTTACTAATTCATCTATCGCCTAAATGAATATTCTAGTGCCCAGAACATGAGCTACTGTATATCCCAGCCTACTAGAAAGCGTAACTGCTGCAGTAATCATTAGAGTGCCCCCTGCTGGTGAGTTTCAAAATGTCTAGATGAGTTTCACACAATGTAGCAGAGTGGATCATCCTGGTATAATGGTGACTACATAATAACGGGACAGTAAGACAGCAGCAGCACATGGCAGAACCGGATATATTTTATTAAAAATCATGGGACGGGAAAGGTTTAAGGAGAAATAAAAGAAAGGCAAAAGAGAGAAGGGAAGAGAAGGAAGGAAGAGAAGGTACATGTTGGAAGGGAAGAAGAGAATTTATGGAAGGAAAGTGATGAGATTGAAGGGAAAGGAAGGGAAATGAAGGGGAAGGATATGATGAAATAGCAGTAAAGGGAAGTAAAAGCAAGGAAAGTGAGAGGATGGTAGGGAAGATAAAGAAGGGAAGGGGAGGATGGAAGGGAAATGAAGGATGAGATAGCAGGAAAGGGAATAAAATGGAAGGAAAGGGAAAATAATTGGTGGAAGGAAAGGGAAGGATGAGAAGGGAACTCATGAAAGGAAAGGGAGAGTTTGGAAGGGATGGATGGATGGGAAGGGAAATTATGAGAGGGAAATGAAGGATGGAAGGAAACAGAAAGGATAGAGAGGAAGCAAAGAATGGAATCTAAAGATGGAATGGAAGGAAAAGGATGGAAGGGATTGAAATGAAAGAAAACAGGGGGGGGGGGGGAAGAAAAGAGTACTCAAAGTGGAATAAAGTGAAAGAGAAGGAATATGTGATTGTTTAAAGAGACAGGGAAAAGGAAAGACGCTAAGGAAAGCAAAGGAGATAGAAAAAACTAAAGGGAAATGAAGGGGAGGAGAAGGATGAGAACGCAACAAAAGGGAAGAAGCAGAAAGGAAGACAAGGAAAAGGGTGGAAGGAAAGGTAATGGAAGAGAATGGAGGGACGGGATGAACACTCAAAAAAGGAATAAATGACAAGGGAAAATGAATAAAAAACAAATGCAAAGTTTGGAAGGGAAGAGATGAAGCTGTAGGGAAGGAATAAGAAGAACAGGAAAATGACTAAAGAAAATCAAATACAACATAATTGAGGGAACGAAAAGAATCTGGCAAGAAATGGAAGATCAAGAAAAAGGTGAAATGGAAGAGATTTGACTCTGTGAAAGGAAATGAAGAATGGGGATAGGGACACAGATGGAAGACGACGCTAGGATTCAGGATGTCACTAATCCAAGTCTTTACCAGACAGCTGTGCTTCAGACTATTTTCCTATTCACCACTTACTTACAGTATATTTGATCAATGCAGACTATTTAGGTGGTGATTTCTGTATGTTTTATTCCTATCTGCCAGATTTATGCTATTTTCTATTATATTCCTTTTTAGCCTTGTACACTCACTGGGCATTGATAATAAACACCATTGTCCAAAGTGAGAATGAAAAGACCTCCTTTAGTAAATCCCCTTCGTGGAACACCTACTGTACATTTGCTTGGGAGCTCTTATCATTTCTCCCATATTTTAATCCCTGGTACAGAACGGAAAAAGAAATAAAAAATAACAGAGAGAGAATCAGATGGTGGAAGAGGAATAAACAAAATGCTCAGAGGGAACGTCTGGGAAATGTAGCAGCTTGCAAACTCTAAATAACTAGCTGAGAAAAGGACAGCTTTGTAACTGCCCCTGTTAGCCAACTGCTCTGGCTGTATTTTTGTTAACCAAGATGTGTCAGCATTTTAAGGAAAGAGACATTTGTATAATGCTACATGGGGAGTCTATTTTGTAGTACAAAAAGTTAAGAGATAGTAGCATGTTGCAATGCCACACCTTGTTGTATCAGGTATGTGAAGATGGCCATACACTAGATTCATTTTGCGTCAACCATCCAACAAGGTGGTTGGTTTGATTGAAAAGCTGGTAATATATTAGAGGAAATGACAAGCAGCAATTTGCTCCCAAACACAGACTAAAATGGACTAAAACTGTCATTCAGACCAATTGTTTAAATCAAACAGATTTATCCAACTTGACTGAATGACCAATAGACTTAGCAATTACCATGCCATGTGACTTGTGGACTACAGTATTTCTTTGGGATGCACTGTGAATCCATTAAAGTAATTACTACTCTGATACATAACATACAGTACAGTGTGCATCTATTGTATGTGTATGACAGTCACGTATACACAGATGCACAATCACATGTAGCCCCAGAATGGGAAAGCCTGACTTCTACTAGCAACACAGTGTGCCATGCTATAGTTGTCCCATAATTAAAGAGTCGCACACTTAAAGCATTAATCCCGCACAGTAAGCATTCATTTGATTGCTTCCATTCCTAGCTATCTTCCTACAAATAATGATTTAATTTCACAATCTCTCTGGAAGGAAAATAAATATGGTTGTCACTGCCAGTCACACTCACTGACCCTCAGGGTGTCATGTGATGAACGGAGGGGGTTTAGAATTGGGAAGCTGTCTCCGCATTAAAGCTTAGTGAGACTTGGATGCTTGACTGTGGACACCCTTGTGGGAACATCTACCATCTCTCTAAAATAAATAGACATTGCTTTGCTGACATCTATGAATCTTCTAAATATTGGGCATTTTGTTATATTACACTATAACTACGTGTGAGCTACCTAACCCCCCCAAAAATTGTAGTTTCATAAATTGGTTAAAAAAAAAGAAAAGATTGATGCGACAGAAATTACTCTTCTGCCATTCATATTATCCTGTTGTTATTTGTTCTAAAATAAGTTATTTTTCCATAAATACCATCAGCTCCTGACCCTGTGTCTGTTCCCACAGTAGAATGAGTGCTGGAAAACTTAACTGCTTGAGCTTTCTATTGAATTGGCTAATTTAATGGCATTCCAAGGCCCTTTCATTAAAGATAGATTAGAATGGGAAGGAAGTAAAGGGCTTAATCCCCCCCGCCCACCCCTTTTATTAAAGATACATGAGAGCAGAGCTTCCATAGGAACTCTGAGACCCCCAGTGACATCATTAGCTCTCATCACAATCAGGCTCATTACAAATGCCGACTGCTAAATTATCTACGGAAGGGAAGATTGAAGGGAAAATATAGAGTTTGTTCCTAATCATGAAACCATTGAACACACGTATTAGCATTTTATAGATTAGCTCATCCACAGATAGCAGTAAACTTCCAGGAGTAAAACTTTTACAAATATTCGAAACACAATTTAGAAATGAGAAGTCATTTTTGTGTTGAACTGCGATGATTATACGGTGTTGGCATTTGTTTTCCGATTTAACAACTGCCACAAAAAAGGAATTGTAAAACCAGTTGGACTGGAAAGCCGCAGCTGAGAATGGTGTTTTATAATGTTGTAGCTGTTATATTACAAAAACAAATCCAAATACAACCAAATGGTGCAATAATCAAAGGTGAAAAAGTATTAATGCAAATAAGACAGCTCATCACTAATAATAACCAAAGACCACACAGATCACTTACTGTCCAAAGACCACACAGATCACTTACTGTCCATGAACTTGCCTGCTGTTCACTGTTTTTTCTTGTGTCTGACTCTTGCCTGTATCTCAAATTAGTTCTTACAGCCCCTTTTACATCTATCTCCAAATTGTCTCTTGTTGCCCATCTTATATCTATCTCTAAGTTGTCTCTTGTCGCCCCTCTTACATCTATCTCTAAGTTGTCTCTTGTTGCCCCTCTTATATCTATCTCTAAGCTATCTCTTGATGCCCCTCTTACATTTATATCTAATTTTGCCTCTTGTTGCCCCTCATATTAATCTCTAAGCTGTCACTTGCTGCCCCTCTTACATCTATCTCTAAGTTTTCTCTTGTTGCCCATCTTATATCTGTCTCTAAATAATTTCTTGTTGCCCCTCTACATCTATCTCTAAGTCGTCTCTTGTTGCCCCCATTACATCTATCTCTAAGTCATCTCTAGTTGCCCCTCTTATATCTATCTCTAATTCATCTCTCCTTGCCCCTCTTACATCTATCTCTAAGTCATCTCTTGTTGCCCCATGACATCTATCTCTAAGTCATCTCTTGTTGCCCCTCATACATCTATCTCTAATTCATCTTTCCTTGCCCCTCTTATATCTATCTCTAATTCATCTCTCGTTACCCCCATTACATCTATCTCTAAGTCATCTCTAGTTGCCCCTCTTATATCTATCTCTAATTCATCTCTCCTTGCCCCTCTTACATCTATCTCTAAGTCATCTCTTGTTGCCCCATGACATCTATCTCTAAGTCATCTCTTGTTGCCCCTCATACATCTATCTCTAATTCATCTTTCCTTGCCCCTCTTATATCTATCTCTATTCATCTCTCGTTACCCCCATTACATCTATCTCTAAGTCATCTCTTGTTGCCTCTCATACATCTATCTCTAAGTCATCTCTTGTTGCCCCATTACATCTATCTCTAAGTCATCTCTTGTTGCCCCTCATACATCTATCTCTAATTCATCTTTCCTTGCCCATCTTATATCTATCTCTAATTCATCTCTCGTTACCCCCATTACATCTATCTCTAAGTCATCTCTTGTTGCCTCTCATACATCTATCTCTAATTCATCTCTTGTTGCCCCTCTTAGATCTATCTCTAATTCATCTCTCTTTGCCCATCTTACATCTATCTCTAATTCATCTCTCTTTGCCCCATTACATCTATCTCTAAGTCATCTCTTGTTGCCCCTCTTACATCTATCTCTAAGTCATCTCTTGTTGCCTCTCATACATCTATCTCTAAGTCATCTCTTGTTGCCCCTCTTAGATCTATCTCTAAGTCATCTCTTGTTGCCCCTCTTACATCTATCTTTAAGTCATCTCTTGTTGCCCCCATTATGTCTATCTTTAAGTCATCTCTTGTTGCCCGTCTTACATCTATCTCTAAGTCATCTCTTGTTGCCCCTCTTACATCTATCTCTAAGTCATCTCTTGTTGCCCCTCTTACATCTATCTCTAAGTCATCTCTTGTTGCCCCTCTAACATCTATCCCTAAGTTATCTCTTGTTGCCCCTATTATAGCTATCTCTGAGTCATCTATGTTGCCTGTTTTACATCTAACTCTAATACCCCTTTCACACAGAAAACCAAATTACCAGGTACTAGGCACTTTTATACCACTTCCACACAGAAAAACCTGTAAATCCCAGCTTTTACCTGGCACTTGTTTGCCGAGTCGTTTTGCCAGCCCCTGTCTTAACCCTCTTCACACAGGAAAGCAAATTACCAGGTGAAGAAGTTCTACCAGGTAATTTGGTAAAAACTAGGGTTTAAGTCCCAGGAATTTCAACACGGGTTAACCCTTTCACACAGAAAAAGGACACGTGTTGATCTGCAAATTACTGGGTAAAAGTGCTTCAACCAGTAATTTGGTTTTCTGTGTGAAAGGGGTATTACTTGGTAAATTGCCAATCAACACGGGTCTTTTCTCTGAGTGAAAGGGTCAACCCACGTCAAACTTCCTGGGACTATGAATGGGTTGACCTTTTGCCCAATTGCGACCTGGGTTGACCCCACAAGAGGAAAACCTCGGTTGATCGGCAACTTACCGGCTAGAACTGCTTCGCCTGGTAATTTGCTTTTCTGTGTGAAAGGGGGGGTAGGGCTGGGACTGGCAAAATGCAGAGATTTACAGATTTCTCTGTGTGAAAATGGTATTAGCCATCTCTTGATGCCCCTCTTACATCTATCTTTACGTTTTCTCTTGACGTCTCCGATACCTGCTGTGGTCCCTCTGTCCTATATCAGGGTGATACTAACATTTGTGGTTACCCCCCAAAACACCCGAATAAGCCTTAAAAATTGAATGATACATGGGCCTCTTAGAGAGCTGGATTCAAGCCCAGAAGTTTTTTAATCTGAGCTCACGTCCCTGCAAGATCATTTTAAAATGTTGTCACCAAAAAATAAAATATTTTTGCTGCAATGTGCAACAATATGTAATTACCAGTGGAAAAATGCGGGCTTGATGATACATCAGTCCCATAGATTGCAGATGAGATAACAATGTATCTCTTTTCATCACTGCTTGTTGCTTGCTGCTACCCGTCCTTTGTGTTACAGTAGGTATTGTGTACTCTGCAATGCTCTCCCTGCATGAGATGGGTCAGGCAGAGTGCAAGGTTCTGTTTGTGTTAGTGTTGTGCGACCTGTAATGACATGATTGTGTCTAACACACAGAGGTGGTAAACCACAGGGTCTGGATAAAAACATCCTGATAATAATATATTCCCACAAAAGACAGGGCCTTGTGATCAATTGTTTTCTCTTCTCAGATGACATATTTTCATCAATGAGACAAAAGTCGGCTTTGTGCTTCCATTCGGAGGCACCGGGGGAAGACAAAGCCTCCAGCACACATCCGTATGGCCCTATGGCAGAAAGTAGTTACTGGGCGGATGAAGATATTCTGATAATAGTGTGTGTTTCTGCATAAGGAATCTTATTTTTCCTGACAAAACTGCAGAAGCACAAATATGGAAAAAGCCGTCGTAGTCAGCGTTTGCTGCCTCTAAGGGTCATTTAAAATCTGCAACAAGGGCGGTAATAAAATGCCTCTTTATGGGCGTAAACGCTCTTGCTTGTTCAAAGAGCGCATTTTAAAGCGTACGCTCACTTCACGGGTCTCTGGAACTGTCCCAGAACATCAGTCTGCTCTTATATTAGCAGTCTTGTAGATACTCGGGAAAATGAGGATTGTGGAGGCAGGAAAACAACACATTAAATCCGATATTCTTCCATTGTAGCGCCATCAATTTCATTCAATTCAAATGCTCTGTTTCCTCCTGAAATACTTGAGAGATGAGCGCCGGAAATTTTTCGGGTTTTGTGTTTTGGTTTTGGGTTCGGTTCCGCGGCCGTGTTTTGGGTTCGATCGCGTTTTGGCAAAACCTCACCGAATTTTTTTTGTCGGATTCGGGTGTGTTTTGGATTCGGGTGTTTTTTTCAAAAAACCCTAAAAAACAGCTTAAATCATAGAATTTGGGGGTAATTTTGATCCCAAAGTATTATTAACCTCAAAAAACATAATTTACACTCATTTTCAGCCTATTCTGAACACATCACACCTCACAATATTATTTTTAGTCCTAAAATTTGCACCGAGGTCGCTGTGTGAGTAAGATAAGCGACCCTAGTGGCCGACACAAACACCGGGCCCATCTAGGAGTGGCACTGCAGTGTCACGCAGGATGGCCCTTCCAAAAAACCCTCCCCAAACAGCACATGACGCAAAGAAAAAAAGAGGCGCAATGAGGTAGCTGACTGTGTGAGTAAGATTAGCGACCCTAGTGGCCGACACAAACACCGGGCACATCTAGGAGTGGCACTGCAGTGTCACGCAGGATGTCCCTTCCAAAAAACCCTCCCCAAACAGCACATGACGCAAAGAAAAAAAGAGGCGCAATGAGGTAGCTGACTGTGTGAGTAAGATTAGCGACCCTAGTGGCCGACACAAACACCGGGCCCATCTAGGAGTGGCACTGCAGTGTCACGCAGGATGTCCCTTCCAAAAAACCCTCCCCAATCAGCACATGATGCAAAGAAAAAGAAAAGAAAAAAGAGGTGCAAGATGGAATTATCCTTGGGCCCTCCCACCCACCCTTATGTTGTATAAACAAAACAGGACATGCACACTTTAACCAACCCATCATTTCAGTGACAGGGTCTGCCACACGACTGTGACTGATATGACGGGTTGGTTTGGACCCCCCCCAAAAAAGAAGCAATTAATCTCTCCTTGCACAAACTGGCTCTACAGAGGCAAGATGTCCACCTCATCTTCACCCTCCGATATATCACCGTGTACATCCCCCTCCTCACAGATTATCAATTCGTCCCCACTGGAATCCACCATCTCAGCTCCCTGTGTACTTTGTGGAGGCAATTGCTGCTGGTCAATGTCTCCGCGGAGGAATTGATTATAATTCATTTTAATGAACATCATCTTCTCCACATTTTCTGGATGTAACCTCGTACGCCGATTGCTGACAAGGTGAGCGGCGGCACTAAACACTCTTTCGGAGTACACACTTGTGGGAGGGCAACTTAGGTAGAATAAAGCCAGTTTGTGCAAGGGCCTCCAAATTGCCTCTTTTTCCTGCCAGTATAAGTACGGACTGTGTGACGTGCCTACTTGGATGCGGTCACTCATATAATCCTCCACCATTCTATCAATGTTGAGAGAATCATATGCAGTGACAGTAGACGACATGTCCGTAATCGTTGTCAGGTCCTTCAGTCCGGACCAGATGTCAGCATCAGCAGTCGCTCCAGACTGCCCTGCATCACCGCCAGCGGGTGGGCTCGGAATTCTGAGCCTTTTCCTCGCACCCCCAGTTGCGGGAGAATGTGAAGGAGGAGATGTTGACAGGTCGCGTTCCGCTTGACTTGACAATTTTGTCACCAGCAGGTCTTTCAACCCCAGCAGACCTGTGTCTGCCGGAAAGAGAGATCCAAGGTAGGCTTTAAATCTAGGATCGAGCACGGTGGCCAAAATGTAGTGCTCTGATTTCAACAGATTGACCACCCGTGAATCCTTGTTAAGCGAATTAAGGGCTGCATCCACAAGTCCCACATGCCTAGCGGAATCGCTCCGTGTTAGCTCCTTCTTCAATGCCTCCAGCTTCTTCTGCAAAAGCCTGATGAGGGGAATGACCTGACTCAGGCTGGCAGTGTCTGAACTGACTTCACGTGTGGCAAGTTCAAAGGGCATCAGAACCTTGCACAACGTTGAAATCATTCTCCACTGCACTTGAGACAGGTGCATTCCATCTCCTATATCGTGCTCAATTGTATAGGCTTGAATGGCCTTTTGCTGCTCCTCCAACCTCTGAAGCATATAGAGGGTTGAATTCCACCTCGTTACCACTTCTTGCTTCAGATGATGGCAGGGCAGGTTCAGTAGTTTTTGGTGGTGCTCCAGTCTTCTGTACGTGGTGCCTGTACGCCGAAAGTGTCCCGCAATTCTTCTGGCCACCGACAGCATCTCTTGCACGCCCCTGTCGTTTTTTAAAAAATTCTGCACCACCAAATTCAAGGTATGTGCAAAACATGGGACGTGCTGGAATTTGCCCATATTTAATGCACACACAATATTGCTGGCGTTGTCCGATGCCACAAATCCACAGGAGAGTCCAATTGGGGTAAGCCATTCCGCGATGATCTTCCTCAGTTGCCGTAAGAGGTTTTCAGCTGTGTGCGTATTCTGGAAAGCGGTGATACAAAGCGTAGCCTGCCTAGGAAAGAGTTGGCGTTTGCGAGATGCTGCTACTGGTGCCGCCGCTGCTGTTCTTGCGGCGGGAGTCCATACATCTACCCAGTGGGCTGTCACAGTCATATAGTCCTGACCCTGCCCTGCTCCACTTGTCCACATGTCCGTGGTTAAGTGGACATTGGGTACAACTGCATTTTTTAGGACACTGGTGAGTCTTTTTCTGACGTCCGTGTACATTCTCGGTATCGCCTGCCTAGAGAAGTGGAACCTAGATGGTATTTGGTAACGGGGGCACACTGCCTCAATAAATTGTCTAGTTCCCTGTGAACTAACGGCGGATACCGGACGCACGTCTAACACCAACATAGTTGTCAAGGACTCAGTTATCCGCTTTGCAGTAGGATGACTGCTGTGATATTTCATCTTCCTCGCAAAGGACTGTTGAACAGTCAATTGCTTACTGGAAGTAGTACAAGTGGGCTTACGACTTCCCCTCTGGGATGACCATCGACTCCCAGCGGCAACAACAGCAGCGCCAGCAGCAGTAGGCGTTACACGCAAGGATGCATCGGAGGAATCCCAGGCAGGAAAGGACTCGTCAGACTTGCCAGTGACATGGCCTGCAGGACTATTGGCATTCCTGGGGAAGGAGGAAATTGACACTGAGGGAGTTGGTGGGGTGGTTTGCGTGAGCTTGGTTACAAGAGGAAGGGATTTACTGGTCAGTGGACTGCTTCCGCTGTCACCCAAAGTTTTTGAACTTGTCACTGACTTATTATGAATGCGCTGCAGGTGACGTATAAGGGAGGATGTTCCGAGGTGGTTAACGTCCTTACCCCTACTTATTACAGCTTGACAAAGGGAACACACGGCTTGACACCTGTTGTCCGCATTTCTGGTGAAATACCTCCACACCGAAGAGCTGATTTTTTTGGTATTTTCACCTGGCATGTCAACGGCCATATTCCTCCCACGGACAACAGGTGTCTCCCCGGGTGCCTGACTTAAACAAACCACCTCACCATCAGAATCCTCCTGGTCAATTTCCTCCCCAGCGCCAGCAACACCCATATCCTCCTCATCCTGGTGTACTTCAACACTGACATCTTCAATCTGACTATCAGGAACTGGACTGCGGGTGCTCCTTCCAGCACTTGCAGGGGGCATGCAAATAGTGGAAGGCGCATGCTCTTCACGTCCAGTGTTGGGAAGGTCAGGCATCGCAAACGACACAATTGGACTCTCCTTGTGGATTTGGGATTTCAAAGAACGCACAGTTCTTTGCGGTGCTTTTGCCAGCTTGAGTCTTTTCAGTTTTCTAGCGAGAGGCTGAGTGCTTCCATCCTCATGTGAAGCTGAACCACTAGCCATGAACATAGGCCAGGGCCTCAGCCGTTCCTTGCCACTCCGTGTGGTAAATGGCATATTGGCAAGTTTACGCTTCTCCTCCGACAATTTTATTTTAGGTTTTGGAGTCCTTTTTTTTCTGATATTTGGTGTTTTGGATTTGACATGCTCTGTACTATGACATTGGGCATCGGCCTTGGCAGACGACGTTGCTGGCATTTCATCGTCTCGGCCATGACTAGTGGCAGCAGCTTCAGCACGAGGTGGAAGTGGATCTTGATCTTTCCCTAATTTTGGAACCTCAACTTTTTTGTTCTCCATATTTTATAGGCAGAACTAAAAGGCACCTCAGGTAAACAATGGAGATGGATGGATTGGATACTAGTATACAATTATGGACGGACTGCCACGGTTAGGTGGTATAAAAAAACCACGGTTAGGTGGTATATATTATAATAATAATACAATTATGGATGGACGGACTGCCTGCCGACTGCCGACACAGAGGTAGCCACAGCCGTGAACTACCGCACTGTACACTGGTTGATAAAGAGATAGTAGTATACTCGTAACAACTAGTATGACACTATGACGACGGTATAAAGAATGAAAAAAAAACCACGGTTAGGTGGTAGGTATATAATAATAAATAATACAATTCTGGTCGGACGGACTGCCTGCCGTGTGCCGACACAGAGGTAGCCACAGCCGTGAACTACCGCACTGTACACTGGTTGATAAAGAGATAGTAGTATACTCGTAACAATTAGGATGACACTATGACGGTATAAAGAATGAAAAAAAAACCACGGTTAGGTGGTAGGTATATAATAATAAATAATACAATTCTGGTCGGACGGACTGCCTGCCGTGTGCCGACACAGAGGTAGCCACAGCCGTGAACTACCGCACTGTACACTGGTTGATAAAGAGATAGTAGTATACTCGTAACAATTAGGATGACACTATGACGGTATAAAGAATGAAAAAAAAACCACGGTTAGGTGGTAGGTATATAATAATAAATAATACAATTCTGGTCGGACGGACTGCCTGCCGTGTGCCGACACAGAGGTAGCCACAGCCGTGAACTACCGCACTGTACACTGGTTGATAAAGAGATAGTAGTATACTCGTAACAATTAGGATGACACTATGACGGTATAAAAAATGAAAAAAAAAACCACGGTTAGGTGGTAGGTATATAATAATAAATAATACAATTCTGGTCGGACGGACTGCCTGCCGTGTGCCGACACAGAGGTAGCCACAGCCGTGAACTACCGCACTGTACACTGGTTGATAAAGAGATAGTAGTATACTCGTAACAATTAGGATGACACTATGACGGTATAAAGAATGAAAAAAAAACCACGGTTAGGTGGTAGGTATATAATAATAAATAATACAATTCTGGTCGGACGGACTGCCTGCCGTGTGCCGACACAGAGGTAGCCACAGCCGTGAACTACCGCACTGTACACTGGTTGATAAAGAGATAGTAGTATACTCGTAACAATTAGGATGACACTATGACGGTATAAAGAATGAAAAAAAAACCACGGTTAGGTGGTAGGTATATAATAATAAATAATACAATTCTGGTCGGACGGACTGCCTGCCGTGTGCCGACACAGAGGTAGCCACAGCCGTGAACTACCGCACTGTACACTGGTTGATAAAGAGATAGTAGTATACTCGTAACAATTAGGATGACACTATGACGGTATAAAGAATGAAAAAAAAACCACGGTTAGGTGGTAGGTATATAATAATAAATAATACAATTCTGGTCGGACGGACTGCCTGCCGTGTGCCGACACAGAGGTAGCCACAGCCGTGAACTACCGCACTGTACACTGGTTGATAAAGAGATAGTAGTATACTCGTAACAATTAGGATGACACTATGACGGTATAAAGAATGAAAAAAAAAACCACGGTTAGGTGGTAGGTATATAATAATAAATAATACAATTCTGGTTGGACGGACTGCCTGCCGTGTGCCGACACAGAGGTAGCCACAGCCGTGAACTACCGCACTGTACACTGGTTGATAAAGAGATAGTAGTATACTCGTAACAATTAGGATGACACTATGACGGTATAAAGAATGAAAAAAAAACCACGGTTAGGTGGTAGGTATATAATAATAAATAATACAATTCTGGTCGGACGGACTGCCTGCCGTGTGCCGACACAGAGGTAGCCACAGCCGTGAACTACCGCACTGTACACTGGTTGATAAAGAGATAGTAGTATACTCGTAACAATTAGGATGACACTATGACGGTATAAAGAATGAAAAAAAAACCACGGTTAGGTGGTAGGTATATAATAATAAATAATACAATTCTGGTCGGACGGACTGCCTGCCGTGTGCCGACACAGAGGTAGCCACAGCCGTGAACTACCGCACTGTACACTGGTTGATAAAGAGATAGTAGTATACTCGTAACAATTAGGATGACACTATGACGGTATAAAGAATGAAAAAAAAACCACGGTTAGGTGGTAGGTATATAATAATAAATAATACAATTCTGGTCGGACGGACTGCCTGCCGTGTGCCGACACAGAGGTAGCCACAGCCGTGAACTACCGCACTGTACACTGGTTGATAAAGAGATAGTAGTATACTCGTAACAATTAGGATGACACTATGACGGTATAAAGAATGAAAAAAAAACCACGGTTAGGTGGTAGGTATATAATAATAAATAATACAATTCTGGTCGGACGGACTGCCTGCCGTGTGCCGACACAGAGGTAGCCACAGCCGTGAACTACCGCACTGTACTGTGTCTGCTGCTAATATAGACTGGTTGATATTTAAAGAGATATTAGTAGTATACAACAATACTATACTGGTGGTCAGGCACTGGTCACCACTCCTGCAGCAAAAGTGTGCACTGTTAATTAATATAATTGTACTCCTGGCTCCTGCTAACAACCTGCAGTGCTCCCCAGTCTCCCCCACAATTAATTATAAGCTTTTAATTTATACATTGATGACTGTGCAGCACACTGGGCTGAGCTGAGTGCACACAGACTGAGTCACACTGTGTGACTGACTGTGCTGTGTATCGTTTTTTTTTTCAGGCAGAGAACGGATATAGCAGAGAGAAGTGAACGGATATATTATATTAAATAAAAGTTAACTAGCAACTGCACTGGTCACTGACTGTGGTAAACTAACTCTGTCTGCGACTCTGCACAATCTCTCTCTATCTAATCTATCTCTATTCTAATGGAGAGGACGCCAGACACGTCCTCTCCCTATCAATCTCAATGCACGAGTGAAAATGGCGGCGACGCGCGGCTCCTTATATAGAATCCGAGTCTCGCGATAGAATCCGAGCCTCGCGAGAATCCGACAGCGTCATGATGACGTTCGGGCGCGCTCGGGTTAACCGAGCAAGGCGGGAAGATCCGAGTCGCTCGGACCCGTGAAAAAAAACATGAAGTTCGGGCGGGTTCGGATTCCGAGGAACCGAACCCGCTCATCTCTACTTCTCCATTCCCTTTATTTATGTCTTAAATTAAGCATGAGAAAGAGGGGACACAAGACGGCCTGTATTACTGTATATGGCGCACAGTTGTCGTACTGTAAGTATTTATTATTTCCAATCAAGCAAACACAATCTCAGATGATGCTTTCCAGTGGGGAAACTTAATTTCAATTCCCCAGGAAACACATTTTACATAGTGCATATCAGGAAACTGTCCCACTTGCATGGCACAGATTCTGTTCCAGTTTCGTGGACTGACTTGCGGACCTCCGTGTGTGTATGTGTGTGTGTGTGTGTGTATGTGTATGTGTGTGTGTGTGTGTGTGTGTGTGTGTGTGTGTGTGTGTTGGGGGGGGGGTTTGCACTCTCACATTGATGATCTGCATGGGGTAAATAGATGGCTGTGCACATATGCAAGGGGCTCTGACTTTCTCTCCCGTAGACTGGGAGGTATACAGTGCCAAACCAAGGGGTTGATGTATCTGGCAGTGAAAACAGTCAATAGGTGGAGCAGTTGAGAAGTTGCCCATAGCAACCAATTAGCTTTGAAGAAGCATTTAATAAGTATATTACATAAAGTGATAGGGAGATGATGATTAGTTGATACTGGCAACTTCTCCACTCTTTTCGCTGCTTGAGATAAGTAAACCCCCAAAACCCTATAAGGTATAGCAATTACTGAGTATTGTAAATGTCTTTATTAAATGTATTACATCATTTCCACCAAAGAAGAGACTTCTTCAAATATTCAAACTCAAAAGGGGATGTGGTCACCCTATTCCCTATCAATCCAGATTGTTGTTGCGCAAACTCAATTTCATGTGAACTAAGGGGGCGCGCCCAAGAAGAAAGGGGTTGGATTTTAATGACAGGGTGTGGTCCAATATTTTAGGATTTTCCAATCAGCATTGTTGGGAGGTGCACCTCATGTAATCCACCCTTCTACAAAAAAAAATATAAATAAATGAATTGCCCCTGTCGCTGAATGAAACGCACTGCGCTGTCACTTTCACCAGGATTTACGGGAACAACGTTCACCTGCAGAGAAGATTTTAAGCTTTGTTTGAATGTTTTGCATAATTTAAACAATAAATTATCATTTTGCGTCACCTCACAAGATTCTTTGTGCATATTTTTACACCAGTGTTATTGCTTCAATCTTGCAATTACAGCCCTCACTTGATAAATATGCAATGACCGCAAACTACAGTACACACACACACACACACACAAAAAAAAAAAACTCCACTATGGGGGGGATTCAGACTTGATCGCTGCTGTTCATTTTCGCACAGCGGACAAACAGTGATTAACTGCGCATGCGTATGCACCGCAATGTGCACGCGCGTTGGCAAACAACAACAGGCATCGCCGGTCAGCGACAGGCTGGTGCAAAAATTCTAATTGCACAGCCATTCACATGCTGAGTGACAGGAAGAGGGCGTTTGTGGGTGGTAACTGACCGTTTTCTGGGAGTGTCAGGGAAACGCAGGCGTGGCCAAGCGGGCATGTGACGTCAGCTCCGGCCCCGATCAGCCTGTTCTCATCGCACTGGAGAAGTAAGTCCTGGGCTGCGCAGAGACTGCACACACTGGTAAAAATCATTCCATGGTGAGTGAGGTGCAAATAGATTGATTGAGGGATTTTTAGCAGCCCGGCGTACACATGGGATCGCACACTTGCACAGCGGATATACACTCACCTTGGGCGGCGACTATCTGAACGCAGGATAACAATTTTAGCAGCCCAGCGGTCAGGTCTGAATCATCCACTAAGTCTCCACAACAGCCACTAAATATCATGTTAGGAGAACTGAATACGTTTGGACGCCGATGAGAGAAACTAAAACAATTTACAAAAATGAGAGCTAGGAGGAAATTTGTCAAAAGCTTGCAGAGAGAATAATGTGGAGAGAGATAAAGTACCGACCTATCACCTCCTAACTGCCATGTTACAGGCTGCATCTGAAAACGGACAGTTAGGAGCAGATTCATTGTAAGTTTATCTCTCTTCACTTTATCTCTCTCCAAGCTTTGATACATCTCCCCCTTACTGTGGAACCTTTGTCAAATGTACATAACCACTCCCAGAATCCCAGGAGAGAGTGGCAGTGTATGCCAGGTCCTACACCATTAGCGCAAAGTACCACCGCCCTCTGCACTGTAGAGAGAGTTGGAAGCAGAAAGTACAAGTGACCTGGTGGCGCATCACCCGCCTCAGGCACGCAGCACGGTCTGATACAAGAGCACCTGTCCTTGACCAACGTAATCCACAGCTCTGTGGCGATCGCACCACGTGGGCTGGTGAAGGTGACTGCGCTCTGAGGATTAGAAGACGATCGAGCAACTATTCACAATAAAAACAATGGGTAGAAATGAAATGCAGGGTATTAAGCAGCGAGGAGTCAGGCCGTACATATGAAGCAGGGTTTTATTTTGTATCAGAGCTAGGGGGATGACAGCTTTGTAATACCTATTTTGAAGGATGCCACTTTTTGGCACTGGAACATACACACAGAGAGCGTCTCAATGTCACTGGCTCAGACGCCTGGCTCGCAAGATAATGGCGTAGTGTTTATTGAATGTGCGACCGATGCCTCCGGGAGCTGAAGGGTTAACACAGCTCGGGACGCTGTGGTAATATAGCATGTGTACATACGGCTGTACATGACAGCGCTGGTCCCGTGATAGCGGCGGAATATGCAATGAGCTGTATGCATAGCAGGGGGATATTAAATGACCTTTATATATGGGCATATAATGCTTTGCATACATTGTCACAGGCACGCGGGGCTAAGCAACGTAGATGGGAGAGAGGGGATTTATGGAAATGCAACCTTTGTGCCACTTATAAAGCAGATCTACATTTCCACCCTTGGCGACCCAAGACGCACCCCACCGACATGAAACTACCAGGCATAGATGTTCTGTATTTGCCTTTATTATTACAAGTTATTAATTATTGGACTCGATTGATCATCTGTTGGTTGCAGAACATTTACAGCTGAGAGCCAATAGCACCCCCCATCCCCCGCTGACTGAATTACTCCGCTCCTGCGTTCATCAGAGGGTGACGGCGCTGTCACTTACTGATGACGGTGTGATGAAAGTGCCGGTGTTCCCACAGTATTTCTTACAGGGATCAATGTATCACTCTTTTGCAGGAATTAATGTGGCATTCAGTTTCTGGTTAAAACAGTACAGGGCAGGGACATATCATCTCTTAGGCAACCTGGGCCTCTGCTTATGGCCCAGTGGGCACTACGGGGCCCAGATTGCTTTAATCCAGTTTTATCCATGTTTTAGAAACAAAGGGCCTGATTCATACTGGTACGCAAACCAGCATGATTGACATTCGGCAGCGTTTTTTTGGGGTGGCACCTGGCACCTTTCTACAAAACGGCACAACGGGTCCAGGGTCTGCGTCGTCAAACTTCCTGAACCAGGTGTCCGGATCCGATGGCCATCCCAAGTAAGCTTCGGCTTATGAAGACTGGACGGTGCCAACAAACATTGCGAATCGCGACCAATGGTCATGATGATTGTGATGGTGATTTGAGCCTGCGTCCTCCGATGCAGCACTCAGATACTCGCTAATGCTGACAGGAGGTGTCTTCTGTATCTACTACAGGCACCTCCCGCTGCGTTTGTATTTTAGTTAGACAGAATTGCACAGCCGCTTCCTTGCAGAGGCGGAGTAAGGGAGGGGAGACAGGGGCGGTCGTCCCGAGGTCCACACACAGGGTAATCTCTCTGACCCTGCAAATGAGATGGGCTGCCGCTGCTCAGGCTGCATACAGCGCAGAGCAGCTCCCGAGTCGTCTCATCAGCGGCACAGGACACGTCACATATATGCTGCTGTTGATGAGACTTGGGAGCTGCTTTGTCCTGCGCTATAGGCAATCAAAGCAGTAGAAGCGCGTCCCAGTTGCAGTCAGAAGAGAGCCCGGGAGGAGGGTGGTCAGCGGATCTGGGATGCCCTGTGGCCATATTGAGGGGGTGGGGTGGGGGTTAGGGTCCAGTGTGAGGGCCATAGCGGAAGGAGCCCATGCAATTTAGTTGTCCCAGGGCCCCCACAAGACTTAACATGGCCCCTGCTTCTTTGGCGCTGCACAATTTCTTACAAATATGAATCAAGCGCAGAGTCTTTATCAGAGTTAAGTGCAGCACAACAAACCCCTGACAGATATATAAGATTTTGGCCGCTGCAGCAGTAAGGGTAACTACTTTCCTGAGAGCATCAACATTGTCTCAACAAAGTAAAACAGCAGAGGGATATTAGTGAATAGGTTTGAGGGGGGGATGACAGCTCAGGCTTTTATTTTTTCGAACCCTGGGGCTGATGTATTAACCTGGAGAAGGCATAAGGAAAGGATAAACCAGTGATAAGTGCAAGGTGATAAACGCACCAATCAGCTCCATTATGTAAATTGACAGTTAGGAGCTGATTGGCTGGTGCCTTTATCACCTTGCACTTATCACTGGTTTATCACTTCCTTATGCTGTCTACAGGCTTAATACATCTGCCCCCTGTCTGATATGGGTCTATTGAAACAGAGCTACTGTACCAAGAGTCCTGATGGAACCTGGTACTAGTGGGCAGGGCCAAGCATATGGGGGTGTGGCCATGACCTCTTGTGAACACTGGTGCCCTCTGCAGAAACTGTGCGCCGCCTCAAAGGGGGACACATTTCACCCACATGCAAACATTTTCCACTTCTTCAGTTATACGTATACCATCGCGTATTCCTCATACTTTCACGTGCACAGTTCCGGAGCAGAATGCGTCCAACTCTGCATTAGCCCCTAATGATTGAACTTCGGCTTTTTATTCGCTAGCACAGAGTGCATGGTATATACCGTAGCCAGTGCCGTTTCTAGTGGTGGGCGAGCTGTGTGATCACACGGAGAGCCCGCCGCGACACCTGCTGGCTGTATTAGCTGCTCCCCCTCCTCCTGCCCATAGTACTCCGCTTGGGGGGTGTAGTTTCGTGTAATGATGCAGTAGCACATGATGTCACAACGCAACCGCGTCATTTGGCGAAACTCTGCCCCCCCCTGAGTGGAGTACTATGGGCGGGAAGAGGGGGAGCACTTGTAATAGCAGTGCAAACCCAGAGCATAAAAACCCCTGGCAAAGAGCATTACACACCCCTGGCAATAAGCATGACAAACCCAGAGCATGAAACCCCTGGCAACGGGCATTACACCCAGAGCATGAAACCCCTGGCAATGAGCATTACACCCAGAGCATTAAACCCCTGGCAACGAGCATTACACCCAGAGCATAAAAACCCTTGGCAAAGAGCATTACACACCCCTGGCAATGAGCATGACAAACCCAGAGCATGAAACCCCTGGCAACGGGCATGACACCCAGAGCATGAAACCCCTGGCAACGGGCATTACACCCAGAGCATGAAACCCCTGGCAATGAGTAGGTAATTTAAAAGTAATTAGAAGCCTTACTGTAGGGCATAATGTATCACAGGCATTGCGGTGTGTGGCATAATATGGTGCAGGGGGCATAATATGGTGCAAGGGGCATTACTGTGTGGGGCTTAATGTGTGGTGGTATTTTTTTCTTTCCTGTGGTGGCTGAGGTCTGTTGGTACAGAGTCAAAAACTGGAGTGTAAGGTAGTTTTTTCCTGCGAGGCCACGCCCATTTTAGTGTGACGTTAGTGAGATTTTTTTTTTACGTCTAGGAGGCGGGGGGATGGAGGGACATTTTTTTACAGTGTGCACTGGGTGTTAAATTGTCTAGAAACAGCCCTGACGGTAGCTTCTGTTAGAAGCGCGGACACATGCTCCGTTATCAGCAGATCATACTATTGTGCAGTTCCCGCTTGGGTTGTATGTACATTGCACAGCGTCTCCATACATCCAGTTCCCCAGCAGCTGCCGCAGCGTTAAGGGCAGATCATCCCCTAATCAGAGCTATTAGCCTTCGCAAAAGGGGTAATTCCGTCAAGCCGCTGACAGATAATAGGAAAGCTAGATCTCACATTTAATAGCTCTGATAAGCAGCTGAAATCGAGCTTGGCATAATTCAGCAATTCAGATACCAAAGAAATCCCATCAGCTCAAGAGAATATTCCGAGCAGCTAAGACAGAGCTTGCTTTAGTAACGGCAATTGGTCTTACTGCCAGCCGGTTCTCTATTACTCCGGTAATTAGCAGCTCCGAGGCCTGTCTAAGGGACTCTCAATGACTGGACATAATGTACCATGCTCTATGTAACCAGTCCCCGGGGCATCGCTGCAACTGCCAGGGACCAGGAGTAGGAATTACACTTCAGGCCCACGCCAGTTGCTGCAATATGCGCATTATGGGGGTCATTCCGAGTTGATAGCTAGATAAAAATGTTCGCAGCGCAGCGATTTAGTGAAAAAGCGGCACTTCTGTGCATGCGTATGCGGCGCAATGCGCACGCGCAACGTACTTTCACAACAGCCGATGTAGTTTTACACAAGATCTAGCGAGGCTTTTCAATCGCAATGTCTGCCGCAGAGTGATTGACAGGAAGAGGGCGTTTCTGGGTGGCAACTGACCGTTTTCAGGGAGTGTTCGGAAAAACGCAGGCGTGCCAGGAAAAACGCAGGCATGGCTGGGAGAACGCAGGGCGTGTTTGTGACGTCAAATCCGGAACAGAACAGTCTGAAGTGATCGCAAGCGCTGAGTAGGTCTGGAGCTACTCTGAAACTGCTCAAAAATTTTTGGTAGCCGCTCTGTGATCCTTTTCGTTCACACTTCTGCTAAGCTAAGATACACTCCCAGTGGGCGGCGGCATAGCGTTTGCACAGCTATTAAAAACTGATAGCGAGTGATCAACTCGGAATGACCCCCTATAGCACACAGCAGATATACGCAGGATATGGTAACAGGGGGGGCGACGTGCTGTAGGTACAGGTCACAGGCACCTTTGGTAAAAACATGGAGGGGAGGGGATTATTTGTAGCTACTTGTAGGTTCCATTGTGAAACGTAAATGTACTTGGAGTAAAGACTGAAATGATCCTAGTTATGATTTACTGTTTTTTAATGCGCTAAAGTAATAACCCAACATACACGTGAAACCAAACGCGTAACGAGGAATGTGCTGAATTTAGGGAATTTTTTTATTTAGTTTCAAAACTTTTGCCGCACATTTTTGGAGGAACGCAATGGAGTCTCAAATTTACATTTAAAAGTATGCATGGAAGAAAGAGCGCTCATTGGGGGTCATTCAGACCTGATCACTCGCTAGGGTTTTTGCAGTCCTGCGTTCGCATAGTCGCCGCCCATAGGGGAGTGTATTTTAGCTGTACTAGTGTGCGATCGCATGTGTAGCAGAGCTGTACAAACAGATCTTGTGCAGTCTCTGCGCAGCCCAGGACTAACTCAGCCGCTGCGATCACTTCAGCCTGTCCGGGGCCGGAATTGACGTCAGGATCCCTCCCTGCAGACGTATGGACACGCCTGCGTATTTCCAGACACTCCCTGAAAACGGTCAGTTGACACCACACAAACGCCTTCTTCCTGTCAATCTCCTTGTGAATGCCCGTGCAAATTGATTCTTCACACAAACCCATCGCTGAGCGGCGATCAGGTTTGTTCCCGTGTGATGCACCTGTGCATTGCGGTGCATATGCATGCGCAGTTCTGACCTGATTGCAGCGCTGCAAAAAACACTAGCGAGCAATCAGGTCTGAATTACCCCTATTGAGACAAAGACGCCTCCGGCTGTAAAACTGTAGCATTTGCAGCAGTGTAACAAGTGCGTATATGTATTCCTCGCATTACTACAGCGGCGCAGTTTTACGGCATGAATAGTAAATGCTTTAGTCGCAGCATGATAATAATAATAATAATAATAATAATAATAGTGTTATTAATAATAATAGTATTTATTTTTTAACAGTTTCTTATATAGTGCAGCAAATTCTGTTGCATAATAATAATAATAATAATAATAATAATGTTATTTATATTGCACTTTAAAGGCAAAATTGATTACAAACACAGATACAAATGAAATATATGAAAATGTGTTGTTTTCTCATTAAGATAAGTCCGCTGATTATCATTACCGCCATAGTGTATTGTTGCGCCATTTCTATGGCTTGACGTTGCGGGATGCAGTTAATTTGCCGGCAGTCAGGATCCCGGCGCTCATGGTACGGACACCGGAATCCCAACTGCTAACAATACCACCAGCTGGAATCCCGGCTACCAGGGGCTATTCCCACCCTTGGATATCCACGCCACGACACCCATAGAGTGAGAATAAAACCTGTGGCGAACGCAGCGAGCCGACAAGGGGACTCTTTGCGCTCGCCCCACTGCTGGCATACTGACGGCCGGGATGCTGTTGTCGGTATAGTGATGGGCGGCATCCCGGACGTCGGTAAATCGCACTGAACCCGACGACACATAAAAAAGAGGGCTTGTCATAACTTGAAAAAGAGCTGCTGGTCTCCCGGCTTACAGGAGACCCCGCTGGTGCTGACTGACTCAGTGTACAGGGGCGCCAGGAGTATACATAGGGGCCGATTCAGAGATGGAAGCAGCCACACATCTGGATGCAGCGGTTGCGTCCGTCTGGTCTGCGCACGCCCTCCGTTGGGCAGTGCGTGTGCGCGACCCTTCTCCTTGCGGCCACATCCTACAAGAATGCAACCGTAAGGTGATTGACAGTCGCAGGTTTTTTTTTTTTTGGGGGGGGCGCCATTTTAGCATTGCAGGGGTGTGGTGGCAAAAACGGGGGCATGTCACAAGCATTTTTGAGGCGGCTGCGCAGCATCCAGGCTGCACATGGGTTGACCTTAAATCGATGAGTCTGCAATTAAATTGCAGATGAATGGTGAGGCGGCACTACACGTGCTGGGGGCTTTACCCTGTGCTAGGAAGCCCCCAGTATGTGAGGAGATGGACGCAGATCTCGCTGCGGGAAGAAAGATTTGCATCCATCTCTGAATAACCCCCATAACACTTTAATCCACAGAACTGTATAAAACCTTCACTACACATAAAGTGTAGAAGTTATCCATAGCAATCAATCAGCTTCTCACTTTCATTCCATACACTGTGCAAGATAAATGATAGCTAGAATATGATTGGTTGCTTTGCACAACTTCCCCACTTTATCTCTCTCTGGACTTGACCCATCACCCTTTAGTTTGGGGTTTGGGAATACATAAAAAAAAAGGACCATTACACATTTCTCGATATGGGTGTGTGAAAATTTGGATTCTAATATAGCAACACCCTTGTATGTAAACAAGTTTTGTGTGTTCCTTTTTGTGTGATAATTATTTTGAGATGCTACAGGTGTGTGGCGGATTTGTGTCAGGAGGTTAGTCCACATAGTGACTCTAAATTAGAGTAGGTTTTATTAATGATAATAGGATACAGGTAATAGAACAGCAGTAATTATGATAAGATATCAATCGCTCCTGGGCCAAGTACTGTATAGCCATACAGCACTGTGATGCTCCAATAACACAGTGACAGACTTGGACATATGCAGACCCTTTTACTGGTCTTCCGGTTGGTGCTGCTGTTGAAGCGGCTAACAGTGTCACCACTAAAGTGGTTTTATATATTAACCTAGATGTACGTATTTTTGAACATAAGTAAAATTGTTCACTACTTTGTGTTAGATAGATCTATCTATCTATCTATCTATCTATCTATCTATCTATCTATCTATCTATCTACTAGCTGTTCTACCCGTTCTTCGCACAGGAGTTTCTGATTTTCACGGTTGTAAATATAAATGAGTGTTAAAAATTTGTTAAATCTATAGAGATGTAAATCTGAAAAATCTTAATGTAAGTAAATATTAACCCATGATTCTTGGCGTTACCTGAGAAGCATCCATAGCAGATATGGTAAAAAGTGACAGGACCATTTTTGTATCTTATTAAACTCTACACACTGGAGGTGCAATCCAAATTTTGATCTGTTATCGTTCACGCAACGCAAGCCACGCATCGGTAATGACGTCATTATGTCATCCTCCTGTTCATCCCCCTTAGGGGAGGTTTATTAAAATTCTAATTACAGGTTGAGTATCCCTTATCCAAAATGCTTGGGACCAGAAGTATTTTGGATATCGGATATTTACGTATTTTGGAATAATTGCATACCATAATGAGATATCATGGTGATGGGACCTAAGTCTAAGCACAGAATGCATTTATATTTCATATACTCCTTATATGCACAGCCTGATGGTCATTTTAGCCAATATTTTTAATAACTTTGGGGGTAATTCCAAGTTGATCGCAGCAGGATTTTTGTTAGCAGTTGGGCAAAACCATGTGCACTGCAGGGGAGGCAGATATAACATGTGCAGAGAGAGATAGATTTGGGTGTGGTGAGTTCAATCTGCAATCTAAATTGCAGTATAAAAATAAAGCAGCCAGTATTTACCCTGCACAGAAACAAAATAACCTACCCAAATCTAACTCTCTCTGCAAATGTTATATCGCCCCCCCCCCCCCTGCAGTGCACATGGTTTTGCCCAACTGCTAAAAAATTTCCTGCTGCGATCAACTTGGAATTACCCCCTTTGTGCATTAAACAAAGCTTGTGTACATTCACACAATTAATTTATGTTTCATATACACCTTATACACACAGCCTGAAGGTCATGTAGTACGATATTTTTAATAACTTGGTGTATTAAACAAAGTTTGTGTACACTGAGCCATCAGAAAACAAAGGTTTCACTATCTCACTCTCACTCAAAAAATTCCGTATTTCAGAATATTTGGATATGGGATACTCAACCTGCACATAGTTTTTCTATTTCCCACCTGCAGAATCCCTGTGTTACATTTCATCTTCCTAACATATCGGGAAGCAAGATAATTAGTGATGAGTCAGTGAGCGAGTGAGTGCTTTCGCATATATATATATATATATATATATATATTTTACATTATACAATATACACACACACACACACACACACACACACACACACACACACACACACACACACACACACACTGTATATGTAAGGTATGTAAAGCACCAGGAACTGTTTCAAGATTTTTCACTCTAATGAATGTAATTAATATAATGCTTCTTCTATAAGAGTCTTTTACGAGTGTCCGCTAGTTAAGCCTGGCTAATTCTTGCTCTGGACTTGAATGATTGGCTTGGTAATAAAGTAGACCATGTTTTGTTTGTGTAGGGGAATGACCTTGGAATGGAGCTAAGAAACTGAAATGGAATGACATGTAAAACACTGACAGGTTGTCTTGGCTGGTAGAGGCTCTTACAGTCGGCTGCAGATGGATAATTTGTGCTCGCTGCGTCCCTTCCAGAGTGAGAGAAATACAAATAACTGTTCTTTTCCCGCCGCCGTCCTGTTGTGCTGTCCTCTGCCAGTAGGAGACTTCTACACAATCAATTATACAATGTTACCGGATTTGTAGGGATTACAGCAACACAGTAACTAATAAATGTGAAAATGTATGACCAGGGGAATACAACGTGAGGATACATGGCTTCTGTGTGGAGATAATAGAGTTCCTAAGATGCTCAAACAGAGGAGGCCTCAAGATCACACAGCGTCATTTATTGTGATTGTAAAGGGACTAGGCAGATGCACAGTATAGCTGGCCAAAGGGTGTCCTGGGTCAGAGTGACCAGCGAATCCCAGTACTGGAATGGCCTCTCCAGCCATGCTGGCGTAATCCCCATCCATTCCCATAAGTGCTGTGATACTGCCAGGACTTTCCCTGTAAGACGTAGAGCGAGAGTCTGATATCACGCCATGCTGATAGTCACATAGCCTCTATTATTGTGCGTGTGAATCTGAATCCATGAAATGGGGGCTAAGTAGCAGCTGTAGTAGCACACAGTCACTGAGGTAGTTCCCTGTCATATCCTTCTAGGAGGTAAGTTACGATGAACGTGAAACGGACGCTGATGAGGGTTTATGAGAAGTGCACTATCACTGAGAGGACGCTCTCTCTCCTTGATGACTCTGGGGCTAATTCAGACTTGTTCGCTCGCTAGGTTTTTTTTTTTGCAGTCCTGCGTTCGCATAGTCGCCGCCCATAGGGGAGTGTATTTTCGCTTTGCAAATGTGCAAACGCATGTGTAGCCGAGCTGTACAAACAGATCTTGTGCAATCTCTGCGCAGCCCAGGACTTACTCAGCCGCTGCGATCACATCAGCCTGTCCGGGACCGAAAATTGATGCCAGGAACCCTCCCTGCAAACGCTTGTATACGCCTGCGTTTTTCCACACTCCCAGAAAACGGCCAGTTGACACCCAAAAACGCCTTCTTCCTGCCAATCTCCTTGCAAACGCCCGTGCGAACGGATCCGTCACACAAACCCATCGCTGAGTGACGATCTGCCTTGTACCCGTGCAATGCGCCTGTGCATTGCAGTGCATTCATATGCGCAGTTTAGACCAGCGACTATGCGAACGCAGGACTGCAAAAAAAACCTAGCGAGCAAACAGGCCTGAATTAGGCCCCCTGTGCACCACAATTAGTGATACTTACGTACACTCCGCACACACCTAGTTACGGCCATGTTTATTGATGCTTACGCACTATTTTGCTGTTTTATATTTCAGTCTCATCATAAATGTCGTTGCTTTAAATTAGTTTTTTTGTTACATATCTGATAATCTAGACATCCTGGACCTCACTTGGGATTCGGACGGGCAGCTTGCTCACATCACACACTATGTATACTGTATAATGTATACACCTCATGCTTACAAAAATATTATTAAGTAGCAAACTAGCAACCGATGTAATGGGAAATGAAGTATTGACAGTAAAGAGGATGGAGCCTGCAGATGTCTCAACATAATACTGAGTTATATATAGAGACTTACATGAACTTGTATCCCCTACCTGGAATGCCCAGGAAACTGCAAATCTTGTCATCGCTCCGCAGCCACTCGCTGAAAAATTGTATCGCAGTACTGCACAGTGGGGGATGGGCTGTGATAAAGCAAATCTCGGGGACACCCCTCTTATCTCCTAGCAGGACCAGGATCACCAGATGGGTAGTCCAGCCTTGTTAGCATCTGTAGATGCTGTAGTACCACCTGGTGTGTCTTTAGATGCCACCACTGGCCACACCATGGAACTAGAACCAACTCCATGGCTGGCGCAAATGTACTATCTGATTATGGCCACCAAGTTGAGCGACTGAGATGGACCACCTCCGTGCATCTCTTTAGCCCCCGCAGTTTTCTGATACAATGTTGCACGTACACTCTGTGTAACGCACGCGCCATAGGAGTTTTTAGGGATTTGCGAGCATGCGCAGTATCCAAAAATTGGGGAACTACGTGAACATTGGCGCTGCGTCAGGTCCATTCTGTGCCGATCCAGCTTGGAACTGAGATAATTTGGATTCTATCCTGATTTAGGCTGTTATGTTTGTCTAATATATTTATGGCCAAAGCTTCTAGTCATAGGGCCATATCTTATGCTTTGGAATCCTGAAATCCAATCTTCCTTAACGCTGCAGTACCAACAAGTTATAATATATTAGTAAAGGATCCTTCCTTGAGCTGTCGTTATGGATTATACAGAGCCAGGAAGTTAAATGAAGAAACCTTTACATTAGAGATGAGCGGGTTCGGTTCCTCGGAATCCGAACCCGCCCGAACTTCAGCTTTTTTTACACGGATCCGAGCGACTCGGATCTTCCCGCCTTGCTCGTTTAACCCGAGCGCGCCCGAACGTCATCATGACGCTGTCGGATTCTCGCGAGGCTCGGATTCTATCGCGAGACTCGGATTCTATATAAGGAGCCGCGCGTCGCCGCCATTTTCACACGTGCATTGAGATTGATAGGGAGAGGACGTGGCTGGCGTCCTCTCCATTTAGATTAGAAGAGAGAGAGTGAGATTGAGACAGAGACACTTGATTTACTGGAGCTTAGGAGTACTAGAGAGAGAGTGCAGAGTTTACTAGTGACTGACCACTGACCAGTGACCACCAGTGCAGTTTTATTTAATATAATCCGTTCTCTGCCTGAAAAAAACGATACACAGTGACTCAGTCACATACCATATCTGTGCTCAGCCCAGTGTGCTGCATCATCTATGTATAATATCTGACTGTGCTCACACAGCTTAATTGTGGGGGAGACTGGGGAGCAGTTATAGGTTATAGCAGGAGCCAGGAGTACATACATATTATTAAAATTAAACAGTGCACACTTTTGCTGCAGGAGTGCCACTGCCAGTGTGACTGACCAGTGACCTGACCACACTGACCACCAGTATAGTATACTATATTGTGATTGCCTGAAAAAGTTAAACACTCGTCGTGTGACTTGTGTGGTGTTTTTTTATTCTATAAAAAACTCATTCTGCTGACAGACAGTGTCCAGCAGGTCCGTCATTATATAATATATACCTGTCCGGCTGCAGTAGTGATATATATATATATTTTATATCATTATTTATCATCCAGTCGCAGCAGACACAGTACGGTAGTTCACGGCTGTAGCTACCTCTGTGTCGGCACTCGGCAGTCCATCCATAATTGTATACCACCTACCCGTGGTTTTTTTTTTCTTTCTTCTTTATACATACTACATCTCATTATCATCCAGTCTATATTAGCAGCAGACACAGTACAGTACGGTAGTCCACGGCTGTAGCTACCTCTGTGTCGGCACTCGGCAGTCCATCCATAATTGTATACCACCTACCCGTGTTTTTTTTTTCTTTCTTCTTTATACATACTACATCTCATTATCAACCAGTCTATATTAGCAGCAGACACAGTACAGTACGGTAGTCCACGGCTGTAGCTACCTCTGTGTCGGCAGTCCGTCCATAATTGTATACCACCAACCCGTGGTTTTTTTTTCTTTCTTCTTTATACATACTACATCTCATTATCATCCAGTCTATATTAGCAGCAGACACAGTACAGTACGGTAGTCCACGGCTGTAGCTACCTCTGTGTCGGCACTCGGCAGTCCATCCATAATTGTATACCACCTACCCGTGGTTTTTTTTTCTTTCTTCTTTATACATACTACATCTCATTATCATCCAGTCTATATTAGCAGCAGACACAGTACAGTACGGTAGTCCACGGCTGTAGCTACCTCTGTGTCGGCACTCGGCAGTCCATCCATAATTGTATACCACCTACCCGTGGTTTTTTTTTCTTTCTTCTTTATACATACTACATCTCATTATCAACCAGTCTATATTAGCAGCAGACACAGTACAGTACGGTAGTCCACGGCTGTAGCTACCTCTGTGTCGGCACTCGGCAGTCCATCCATAATTGTATACCACCTACCCGTGGTTTTTTTTTTCTTTCTTCTTTATACATACTACATCTCATTATCATCCAGTCTATATTAGCAGCAGACACAGTACAGTACGGTAGTCCACGGCTGTAGCTACCTCTGTGTCGGCACTCGGCAGTCCATCCATAATTGTATACCACCTACCCGTGGTTTTTTTTTTCTTTCTTCTTTATACATACTACATCTCATTATCATCCAGTCTATATTAGCTCTTTTTTTCTTTGCGTCATGTGCTGTTTGGGGAGGGTTTTTTGGAAGGGACATCCTGCGTGACACTGCAGTGCCACTCCTAGATGGGCCCGGTGTTTGTGTCGGCCACTAGGGTCGCTTATCTTACTCACACAGTCAGCTACCTCATTGCGCCTCTTTTTTTCTTTGCGTCATGTGCTGTTTGGGGAGGGTTTTTTGGAAGGGACATCCTGCGTGACACTGCAGTGCCACTCCTAGATGGGCCCGGTGTTTGTGTCGGCCACTAGGGTCGCTTATCTTACTCACACAGTCAGCTACCTCATTGCGCCTCTTTTTTTCTTTGCGTCATGTGCTGTTTGGGGAGGGTTTTTTGGAAGGGACATCCTGCGTGACACTGCAGTGACACTCCTAGATGGGCCCGGTGTTTGTGTCGGCCACTAGGGTCGCTTATCTTACTCACACAGCTACCTCATTGCGCCTCTTTTTTTCTTTGCGTCATGTGCTGTTTGGGGAGGGTTTTTTGGAAGGGACATCCTGCGTGACACTGCAGTGCCACTCCTAGATGGGCCCGGTGTTTGTGTCGGCCACTAGGGTCGCTTATCTTACTCACACAGCGACCTCGGTGCAAATTTTAGGACTAAAAATAATATTGTGAGGTGTGAGGTATTCAGAATAGACTGAAAATGAGTGGAAATTATGGTTTTTGAGGTTAATAATACTTTGGGATCAAAATGACCCCCAAATTCTATGATTTAAGCTGTTTTTTAGGGTTTTTTGAAAAAAACACCCGAATCCAAAACACACCCGAATCCGACAAAAAAAATTCGGTGAGGTTTTGCCAAAACGCGGTCGAACCCAAAACACGGCCGCGGAACCGAACCCAAAACCAAAACACAAAACCCGAAAAATTTTCGGCGCTCATCTCTACTTTACATGGCAATGGAAGGAAAGTGTGCATAGTGGGAGGAGCCAATAGACTGACACGTGTCCTCCTGCTCACACCCCTGGATTATGTAACTGAGGTCTCTGTATTTCTGCTGTTATATACAGTAGGGTGTAAATCTCATTTACTGGTCCATTATAGTGCACTAGAGGAATTATGTGTTGTTAATTACTGTGAATAAAAATGTTGCGTGATGCTTTTATGTCACACAGATAAAATGTCTCAGTATTGTGGACGCTGCCAGGGGTGGACTGGGATGGAAAACCAGCCCGGGAAATTTATGGAAGCAGCCCTAATGGAGAAGCAGCACTTAATTTATGGATCCCTATTAGTGGTTTGTGGAGCTGGAAAACCAGTCCTGTTATACGTCTGGCTTACAAAAAGGGAGAAGATTCTTATCGATATGAAAAGACATTTTACGGATGCTGGTAGAGCCTGCCCAATGTCCAGCATTGGCTACATGCAAAAGCAGGCAGTATTTACCCTGCATTACTGCAGCATGGTGTGCCCAGATGCACAGTTATAGTACATGTTCCTTCTTGGTCTACTTCCACCTCAGAAACAGGGCCATAGACTGGATTAGTGTCCTCTAAAACAAAACTGCAGGGGGACAAACAGGACATTTAAAATAAAATACAATTTAAAAAATTGCACAGTAATGTGGGAGCATGTTGTGATATGGCTAAACAAGATTAAGAACCAATTTACCAATATAGACCTGAGAGCAAATATAAGTACAGTATCTCTTGTCAGGAAATAAGTGAAGAAATTATACAGGACACTTGTCACTAATGTGCCCCCATGTGCTTGGCCATGACCCCCAGAACTGGGTCCTGATAGATCTCACTGCGTCCATTCAAATGAAGTGCGACATACATGAGTGTACGACTGCAGTATCAGTTATGCTGTATACACCTTAAATGGGATATAATTGTGGAAATCTTAGATAGACAATGATTAACAGTACTGTAAGAATATTAGTACACAGACAATGTATAACAGTGGGGGTCATTCAGACCTGATGGCACGCTAGGTTTTTCGCTGCGCCGCGATCAGGTCAGAACTGCGCATGCGTATGCACAGGTACAAAGCGGATCGTTGCTGTGCAATGGGTTTTACTAAGAATCCATTCGCACAGCCGATCACAAGGAGATTGACAGGAAGAAGGCGTTTGTGGGTGGCAACTGACCGTTTTCTGGGAGTGGTTGGAAAAACGCAGGCATGTCCAAGCGTTTGCAGGACGGGTGTCTGACGTCAATTCCGGGACTGGACAGGCTGAAGTGATCGCAGCGGCTGAGTAAGTTCTGGGCAACTCAGAAACTGCACAAAACTATTTTGTAGCGCTCGGCTGCACATGCGTTTGCACACTTGCAAAGCAAAAATACACTCCTCTATAGGCGGCGACTATCTGCTTGGGCCTGGAAGAACGGTGTTTTCACCATCAGCATCACCACTATAAGACTGTCCGACAACATATCGCATAGTCAAAATTGAACATAGCAGGGATCTCACCGTGTGTACACACCCTTACTCAGAAGTTTGATGGCCGACCGTTGTGCGCCCGATGTTTCAGCTTTTGTACGTGAGCGGCAGATGCACAAGATGGCGCCCGAGCCATTAACGTATTTTCACAATTGCACTGCGGGAGAATCAGACCCTTTGTACCAAGGCTGTTGGTGACTGCAGTATAATACATGCAGTAGATGTAGAACGGCTACATTCCTACAGGAACAACCATTCAGAGAATTCATTATTGGAGGGAAGAATAAACAAAATCGTAAAAACCTAAAGGAAAAAGAAAAAACAGGAAAAATGCTGAAATTGACAAAAAAAAAAGCTAAAACTGTCGTGTGTCCGGGAACCGGATTGAGGATGTATCCAATTAGCCGTGGTAATTTACCGTAGCTAATTATTATCCCCGATAGCCGGCACTTATCGGGGATTGGTTTTACCTGTCTCTGACAGGTGACTATTTTTGCTGCGATAACTTAAGTGCCGCAAAAATACATACAGATGGAGCCTCGTTAATCTTGACTTCACTGCTGCAGCTAGGTGCACCAAGATTTATTAGCATAAGCCTTTCATCTATTGTTCTCAGCTGCAATACAATACAGAGAGAACAATACAGCGGGGGAATAAGTCCGACAGCCCTGGCTCAGTTAATCCTAGTAAAGGGATAGATGAGCACGGCTCCATCTGTAGGGCTGAGGCTTTTCCTATGTATTTTTGAGAAAAAACCCCAGTGCAGTGTAATTGGATACAAGTGAATAAATATTGGTGATAAAGTTTTAAAAAATAGTGAAACCCCCCCGCTGTGTCTCATGGTCACGGCATTATTGTGGCTAATTGGATAACCGTAAGGGCTGTAACACACACGGCGGCATTGTAAGGTGTAGGGTCCTTTCACACTGCACGGCCCTGGCCGGGTTGCAGCCGGAAATATCCACTGGAAGGTCCGGGTTCCGTGCCGGGGCCGTGCCGTCTTTGTAGTCAGTGGACCGTGTGTGTGAAGAGGAGCTTTCACACACATTGTTTTTTTTAGCCGCCGCCGCTGCTATTGCGCATGCGCACAGCATCACACGCGGCTCAAAGCCATTGTGTGTGTCAAAAACCCTCCCGGATGGCAAAAAGCCGGACAAAGTTTGTCCGGCTTTTTGCCATCCGGGAAAAACCGGAGCGTGTGTTACAGCCATAACTGTAATAATGGCTTGTATTTGTTTTTGTATTTGTTTTTTGTTTGTTTGTTTTGTTTTGTTTGTTTGTTTAGGAACCTGCAAGTCCCCAAGTCTTCCTCGTGTTATATGCCTGAAAGACAACATACCGCTTTCTGATTGCCTTTTGTAACCAGCTATAACTGCGGCCGAGGGGATTAGTCACTACTTCTGAGAAGATCCCTTTGATTTCTGTGAAACAGAAGAGATCCTATATAATGAGCAGTGAGAAGGCAGGTCCAGGAACAGAAGCCTCCTGATCCATCACGAGCCTCCTTTATTACCACAGGCTGACATCCCCGCGTGTCATTAGGAGACATTTAGTGCTATAAATTGACCAAAAATGATGCAGAATGGAGCAATAATAGATGGGTGCTCTCTGAGAGCCTGGGAGTAATAATACTCATTGTCCGATACTTAGCTGCAGCGTGACGGATATTCACATAATCATACACTCAGCCCCTCACACCGGCTCTCGTTAATGTGTTCGCCGCTGTAATAGGCGCTCAGGAAAGAATTCAGCACATCACACATCATCTTATCTTATCACCCCACCAGCCACCTCAACAGGGAATGATACCTCACTCAGGAGAGTACTCAGCGCCTCACTCCGATTACTGTTACCATGTATACAGCATCTCGGTCATGTAACGGGTGTGGATCAAGTATGAAAAAGTTAAAAATATGAAAAAAAAAGTGAAAAACTCAAGTCAGCCTTTTCATATGTTGACCTTTGCCATGTCGACCGAGTGACCTAAGGAGTGTCGACTGAAGTGTTGTCAGCCTAAAGACCAGATACCAATGTAACAATGTATCACTGCGCAGCACCTAGTAATCATATGTCATGGAACGTTAAGTTGTGTCACATTGAGCAATACACCATACAGATGTGGCATCCATCCTTTTTGCGTCATTTGGTGCGAGACGCATGGCGAGACTTAAAGCGATTCCCAGACATTCATAATTTGTCCTAAATGTATTGACTTTTTTTACATTGCAGCTGTATACAAAGGGGGTAATTCCAAGTTGATCGCAGCAGGATATTTTTTAGCAGTTGGGCAAAACCATGTGCACTGCAGGGGGGGGGGGGGCATATATAACATGTGCAGAGAGAGTTAGATTTGGGTGTGGTGAGTTCAATCTGCAATCTAAATTGCAGTGTAAAAATAAAGCAGCCAGTATTTACCCTGCACAGAAACAAAATAACCCACCCAAATCTAACTCTCTCTGCACATGTTATATCTGCCCCCTCCCCTGCAGTGCACATGGTTTTGCCCAACTGCTAAAAAATTTCCTGCTGCGATCAACTTGGAATTACCCCCAAAGTTGCTTATAGTGTACTACGTACATTGGATTAGTATTTTTTGTTGCAAGGGAATTTGCCCCAAGCGGGGCAATTTGCTGAGATTTGAGAACAGGTGTACAGCTTGCAGACATATCTGTATGCATGAGGTGAATCATTTACACATAACCTCACAAACAAACCAAAACAGACACTTTCTTTCACTGGAGGTTCTTATGAAACGCATTTGTTGCACACTGCAAAACGCGTTAGTTTTACGTAAGTGCATCTGGATTCATGTCCAAGGAGAAAACCTGCAAATCTGCAAAGTGTGACTAGCACTATGCATCCTCCTACCCCTTGTATTAGGAACACAGAGTCTGGCTCATACTGTAGTTGTCTGATATTGCACAGCCGCAGGAAAGCAGCTGCGAAAAACCCTACAACGGTACAACTAAAATGCTAATGCAGCAGGAGGCATCTGGAGGAATTAGACGCCACCTGCCAGCATCTGTGATCCGAGTGCTGCATCCCATTCCCAAGACACAGCATCAGTGCGACCATCGCACCTCTCTGTGCGCAGACCCCCCCCCCCCCCCCCCCACAATCAGACTTGTACGCAAACCATCAGGTTTGGATACAAATCTAAAGCAGGCACATAGCACTGTGCACATATATATGGTTTGCCGTATCAGGCCCCCCCCCCCCACACCTCCCCCCCGCCCCCCCTCCCCTGCCCGCACCTGGGAACATCTCCTGCACCAAGTGAAGGCGGAGAAAATATATTTTTAATTTTACAAAACATATTACAAAAAAGAAAAGAATCATCTTTTTGATAAAGTAATCCAAGCCCGCCAGGGGGGGGACACAGACCTTTACAAACGTTGCAGCAAGAGCCTGTCCTGTAGCGTCCATATCTATATATATATATAGTATTTCTCTATTGGTCAGCAAATAGCTCTGCTAGTATGTAATGTACACGGTGCCGCTGTACTTCCAGACCTGCGAGGACCACATACGAATATACCTCAAATGTCACAATCTCAATTTGTGAAATCTGCAGTAAAAAAGGATTATAATTCACGTCCGCACGTTGTGACATTTCCCCGCTGTGGTTTATGCAATCCCCCTTCATACAGAGCATGGAGTGTTGCTTTAATTGGCAATTAGCAGAAGACAGGGAGCGGACGAGTTAATTCTGTAAAGGTCCGTGGATTGCACGAGGATTGTCGCCAGAGCTTGTTCACCGCATTACTCCTCCTGTTTCATGGCTCCTTTGTTTGTGTAGGATTCCTTTTTATCGGCTGTCACAAAGCACTTTACTTCTGTGTGATCTGGTTGCCAAAAAAAGCAATTTTCAGAAGAGGCTTTTTAGTATAATAGTGGCCTATCTGTGTTTTACAGCCTAAAAGGCTCTGTCTTTCTTTTTCTCACTCTGGTAAATTGCCTCTTGCAGAATACAGAAGACAATCTGTCTCCTTTCTCTTGTAATAGTTTTATTAGGTTTTCATAATACGTGAAAGGTCACATTATAGAATATGTACATTTTCGACAAATGTCTGCAAGCAGGCTATAGACCTACATTTCTTTTTAGAATAGCTAGTCATCTGAATGTGGGGAATACGCAAATTCTGAGTATATATACTATGTATAAAAGAGAATATTCCAAATGCAGTTGTTGGAAGATATCAGACTACACTTCTCTGCCACTTCTCTGGTTGAGTAGATGGTCGTTTGCAGCTGGACTGAGCAATAGTGATGTGATTGTTACGTACTCTTGGTTCTATTTTTGCAGGTAGCACATGCTACCGATGACTATACATACCATACCTCCCAATGTGACCCCCTCAAGGAGGGACACAATGCTTTGCTTCTGGACTTTTCTCTTAATGTATGATTGCCGGCACCTGTTCTGAACAGGTTATTGGATAAGAAAGGTGTTAAAGCACAGGTGATGGCAATCATACATTAAGTGTGAAGTCCAGGAGCAGAGCATTGTGTCCCTCCTGGAGAGGGTCATGTTGGGAGGTATACATATTGCAATTCCTACCTCAGTAGCCCCCAAAACAGGTTGAGGTTCCATAATGATGTGACTGATATTGGCACGCTGAAACATGCAGTCGGAAGATAACCGTGAACAGTCCTGGTGTAAGGTCCTCTTGTAATAACAGCAGCATGGACACAAGTATTCCAAAAATGATCTGGCCATTCTGACGGAGTGGTTGAAGACCCACATGCGCAGCTAGAGTAACGATAATCCTGGCTCTTGGATTGGGTTGGAGGATACTCTTGGATTAGGTTGGAGGATACTCATGGATTGGGTTGGAGGATACTCTTGGATTGGGTTGGAGGATACTCTTGGATTGGGTTGGAGGATACGCCTTGATTGGGTTGGAGGATACTCTTGGATTGGGTTGGAGGAAACTTTTTAAGGTTCATGACCCAAGGACATACTGGCCCACTTTGTAGAGATGAGATCTGTCAAATCAGAATGGTCAGGTCACGGTGACGCTATGCACGTCTTTATGGTGCACCCTTCAATGTGTTTTGTTCTCCCCAAATTTGAGCCAATACCCCAGGCCTCCACCTCTGAACAATGACGTGCTTTGCACCATCGTGTCACAATCAGGGCCAATGCAAGGATTCAGCCTACTGTTCCCCACCCCCAACACCAATACCCACTTCCCACCCCCACAAGTGAAAGTCTTATACGTTTCACAGACACCTGCATTAAGTAAAGAAATATCCTACACTTTGTGATACAGATGGAGCCCTGCTCATCTATCCCTTTAATAGGATTAATTGAGCCAGGGCTGTCAGATTTAATCCCCTGCTGTATTGTTCTCTCTGTATTGTATTGCAGCTGAGAACAATAGATGAAAGGCTTATGCTAATAAACCATGGTGCGCCTAGGTGCAGCAGATAAGCCTAGATAAGCGTGGCTCCAGCTGTAGGCAGACTTAGTGGTGCTCCTAGGATCCAGGCGCCCTAGGCAACTGCCTTATGGTAGATAGAACCTTCTGATCATAAGTCATCATGCATTTGTCCCTGCACCATTGTCCCACTGTCTGGGGGGATTGCGGAGTCTCTTGGGAGTCCTCTTGGGCTCCCAAAAGTCCAGGATTCTGCCATACATTACAGACAAATGGCCATGTAGGCCAAAGGAGCCAGTTTTATTGACCACTTTTGCATGCTCACTGTGCTTGGAAACTTCATCATCTGCAATGGTAAGGAATCAGATTATATTTTTGTTTACCACCTTGTTAGGCATCTCCCTCATAAATCCTGATACCGGGAACATCAGGACTGTGTTTATTTTAATTAATATATTTATAGATGTTGCATATTCAGTCGGTTAGCTTACTCCTGCAGAACTGAGCATTTGCTGTATTTAATGTGCCAGGGATCAGCAAACAGCGTCACATTGTAATAACAACGCCGCGGCCAAGTTGGCAATGAAGTCAGTAAGAAGAGGGTCTGTGGGACCAATTTAGAAAACTGTACGCTGCCTCCAAATTCAGGGAAATGTCAGTGTAACAGAACGAGGTGCTTCTTGTTGCAGCAGTGGAATTTGGTATTAGACCACTCAGCCATCAGCCAGTGGCGGTGCCATGGTGTGACGTCACAACACGCAATTGTGATACCACCTGGGAACAGATAACACAAAGAAGCATTTGCAGTAAAGATAATATTACATTGTATGTGTCCTTTAATAAGCAAGTTACTGTACATACAGTATATGGAGATTATCACCCATGTGTATCACCCATGTCTCGGAGCACATCCTTTATAGAGTGTAAGCTTGTGAGTCATGAGCAGGGCCCTTTTCCCTTATGCACTCTTCATTTCCATACCTATAGTATGCCCTCATCCTCTCCCCCATAGTATAATGATCAGGGGCAGATTTAGGGGTGAGAGTGTCCCTGGGCACAACAGTACAGGCAGACCCCCGTTTGCCTAATTTTATTATTTTTATTGCTTGGTTATAAACCCTCATTTAATTAAAGAGAATTTATTAGAATAATAAATAATTAATTGCTGTACGTATACATATTTACGAAGTAGTACAGCTTACAGGGGCAGTATGCGCATATCGGTTCCGGTATGAATGGTCGACCATGTTATGGTCGACAGTCATTAGGTCGACCACTATTGGTCAACATTGACATAGTCGACATGGACACATTGTCGACACATGGAAATGGTCGACACACGAAAGATCGACATATGAAAAGGTCGACATGCGTTTTTTAACTTTTTTGGTGTCTTTTTTGCGTAAAGTGACTGGGAACCCCAATTAGCGCACCGCGTCCCCTCGCATGGCTCGCTTCACTCGCCATGCTTCGGGCATGGTGCCTTCGCTCCGCTACCGCTTCGCTCGGCACACTTTACCGTTCCAATCGTAGTCCATGTGGATCGTAAAGTATGGAAAAGTTCCCCAAAAGAAAAAAAAGTAAAAAAAAAATCATGTCGACCTTTTCATGTGTCGACCTTTCATGTGTCGACCATTTTCATGTGTCGACCATGTGTCCATGTCGACCATGTCAAGGTCGACCAATAGTGGTCGACCTAATGACTGTCGACCATAACATGGTCGACCATGTGAACGGATACCGCGCATATCCTACCTAATTACACTCCAATCAAGATGACATACCGTATAGTACAGTGGAAATATTCTGCAGTTACTGGTACATTTTGGGCTGACAGCACCAACACAAGCGTCCAAGTGCCCCCCAAACAGGTGATGCCCCTAGGCACGTGCCTCACATGCCTAATGGGAAATTTGCCACTGACTATGATCTGAGCCTCTCCGTTGCGTCAGTCTGTCTCAGCCAGGTACAGTCAGCCCTCGATATAATGACTTTATTATATATTATATGGATGCCATGGCAGATCCAGGAAAGGAGGTGGGTGGTGTTGGTGTGATCCCCTGATCATCTCCTGGTTCCACCACTGTGCCATATACAGTATATATATTCTTTTATCCCGCTTGTTTCCACCAGTGACATGCTAATAATTATGTATGCACGTTGTGTCCTATTATAATTGCAGTATACTTTTGCTTTGCTCTTTGTGCCCTGTTGTGTTGGTACTATACTTTTGTGCGCACTTCATACAACACTGCAGACCCCTTGTGGCACCCTATAACTAATAATAGTCATTATAATAATGATCATTTGGGACCTTCTGACAAGATGTAATGCAGATTGTCCCAGCTGTAGCGATCAATGTAAAACATTACTAGAAATGATCTTGTATTTCGAACCCTTTCAGCAATGTTAGTAATTAGCTCTTTGTTAAATGCGGGAATTTGGTATCTTCCAGAATGCAGTGATTTGCAGGTTCCGCACCTTAGGGGTACAGTAGCTCCTGAGGGGGGGGAGGGGGGTGCTTTATTTTTGTCTGCCAGGAGTTCTCCTGTAATCTTCTGAGTGCTCACGCTGTTACAGAGAGGCCATATGTTATAATGATTTGTATTGAGGAGTGGAGATGAAAAGCAAGTTACATTACAGAAGAGCTGACACCATAGAAAAGGATGATATTATATGGAGTAATTACCAAACCGCAGGCACGGGGAACGTTCAGTCCTGTGCTGAAACCAGAGGGATCCTCAGCGCAGATCCTGAATTCTGCATGACCTGCGCCCTCTCTATTCTGGATGAATGTTTTCTTTTTTTTGTCTCATTTTTTATTTTATTTTTTTTGCTTAAAAATATCTCCGCACTTCCCATTCAGTAAAACTGGATTTTGTGATTGAGATTTGACATAATAAAAAACCTGTGTCACATGTGCTGTACAGGCGGCGCGGCCAAATGCTAGTTACCAACTGATGACAATGCAAGTATCTCTACGTCATGCGGGCACACAGAGGGTCGGGAAGGCCGTGCGCAGCTTTTGGCTCTTTGTTAGTCGACCCAGAGCTGGTCCTAGGCATAGGCAAACTAGGCAAACGCTTCTGCTGATTAAAATGATATACAGCATGCCTATATTCTGTGTGGCTGTATCTGCATATGAAATGCTATATTACAGTGTATTCCTGGAAATCACTGTAATGTAGCATTCCGTATGCAGATACAGCCGCAGTCACACACAGAATATAGGCATGCTGCATATCATATTAGCAGAAACTGCTTGTGCATCTTAGTCACATAGTAATGCAATTAAGACACATTTTCTGCAAAAAAGGCGCCCAACGTTAGCATAGCTGGCCGGGAGCTGCCAGCTGACTCATGCCAGGCATCTCCTGCTTCATGGCGCATTGAGGCAAGATGTAGGAGGACACATCTGTATCCAATCAGAGGTAGAGGTCACAGTATTAGTGGCCATGTGAGTGCTGTGTGCGGGTGGGTTGGTTGTGCAATAGTGTTCGGTATATGTGTAAGGGAGATTGTATGTGTTGTGCATTAATAATGTGCGGCATATGTGTAAGGGACATTATGTGTATAAGGGCATTAATAAAGGTCGGCATAATGTGTAAAGGCCAGTACTCACGGCCCGATTTGGGAGAGATGTGTGCTGAGCGAACCGCTCAGCACACATCTCTCCCGGCGCTCAGCACAGCGCGATCTGTGCTGAGCGTGCGGGGGGAGACGGGGGGGGGGCGCTCATTTCACCCAGCGGGTGAAGTGAGCGACCCGCTAGATTGGCCTGCATGCAGGACAATCTAGCAGCAGCGATAGCGATGTGCGGGGCTGCGCATCGCTATCGCTGTAGAGGGTACACACGGAGCGATGTTGCTGAAAATCTAAGCAATCTAGTCAGATTGCTTAGATTATCGCTCCGTGTGTACCCCCCTTAAGGTGCATTATGTTTATAAGGACATTAATAGTGTGTCTCATATGTGTAAGGGGCATTACTGTGTGGTGTTATGTGTATAAAGGCATTGCTAATGTGTGGCATTATGTGTATAAAGTGCTCTACTGTGTGGCGTAACGTATAGAAATGGCATTACTGTGTGATCTAATGTGAATAAAGAGCAATATGGTGTGATGCAATGTGAATAAGAAGCACTACTGTGAGGAATAACGTACATAAGGTAAAGTGGTGTTATTGTGGGATGTAATGTGAATAAGAGACACTATTCACATGATATAATGTGAATAAAGTTGAACTACTGTGTGGCATAATTTGAATTGGGGGTACTATATTGTGGCCATGCCCCTTCCTTTCAAAAACACGCCCTTTTTGTGCTGCACAGCGAATGTGCGCACTGTTCCTATTTAAAATATAGGCGATAGGAGCACCAAAATGAGGACTGCTATGGGTGAGGGGTGATAGGAAAGTGGTGCCGGGTCAGAGGCAGAACTAGCGGCAGTCAAAATCTTGCCAAGGGCATCATATTGGTTAGGGCCGGCTCTGAGTCCCCCCCTTCCCCCCCGTTGCCCGAAGTACAGGTTGCTAAGAAATACGGAGGTGTGCCGCGAGTCAATGCCCCCCTGAATCACGTCATGCCCTCGTGAGTAATGACCGCAGTCCCCCTTTCACAGCACGCATGCCCCTTCTATGAGCATGCACGCACATGCTGGGGATGCATTTCGGCCCCAGTCCGTCCCTGCCCTATAACCACCCCTAAGTGCTATCTACTGTACCTGTCACTCACTTTACAAATAAATCCTCTCTATATACGCTGTCGTTGCACATACACATTGGACCTTTGGTGCGTGCACGGTAACAAAACATCACTCCACTGAGTCCACAATCGATTTTGCGTCCACTTTTGAAAAGGGCCCTACGTCCCATCATTACAATCATATCTGAGATATGGGGGTAAATGTGACAGCCTGTGAACTGCAGCCATCAGTGGATCCCTGGCGAGTCTGTCTGATATTTTAATAACTTAAAAAGCAAAATCAGATTGGTTTTGCCATTTAAATGATAGATTCTTTTAAACATTGGTTATTTCAGTGCAGGTGCTAAAAATAACCAGCAGAGCAAATAAAAAGCAAAATTGTCATCCCAGCGTCACCATTACCATAATTACAACGCAGTGCGGCAGGACGTACTGTGCGCCTGAGCTCGGGCCACTTTCTATTCTCAGAGGGCACCAGATCTCATTAGGGGCTCTCATATCCTGTGCACTATACAATGGGCCCCTATATCACACAGGAGTAGTACAGATGATACTGTGTGATACGTTGTATTTAAAGCTCTTGCTAGACTTGTTATGTGGGCCTAGGGCTGGAGCTGGGACAGAGCATTGCATTTCATTTCTCAAAGCCTGATCTTGCTCTGGAAAGAAGGAACTTTGCTCTTTAGATCCAGGGGTCACTTGTCTTCTGAGGACACCAAGGGCTGGAGACAGTGCCAGATTAAGGTCCTCATGGGCCTGGAGCTGAAATTCACAAAGGGCCTATTGTGTGCTGCCGAAGGGGGTGTAGCCAGCATGGTGGGGGTGTGGCAACTGATATGAGGGTGTGGTATGTGCCGTAGAGTGTGGCTAGCACCATGGAGGACATAGCTAACCACCTACCTTCAACCACCTCAATCTCCATCCCGTCTTTGTTTATGTTTACCATACACCACCTGTTATATTATTCACCACTGAATTTAAAAAAATACATAAAAAGCAAAAACTAGAGTTTATTAATAAAATGCAAACAATTTTATTTATAAAGTGATTTAACAGAAACATACCTGAAATATGCTAGTTTTCCAATATTTAACTTTGAACAAAGTACAAGGTGCAGACCATGAAAACATAATAAATAACACTAAATAAATATTAAATAACACAAAAAAAATGTGAACTACAGTATGACTGCAAAATAGGTGACCTGCTCTTCAATTAAGACCTCGCAGTGTTTAAAATCACAGGTACTATAGGCTATTTCGCTCTATATTTCAAACCAGAAAGTAATGCTCAAGAGACCTCACTCTCAATTGAATAGGCCCCTATGACTTAATCATATTACCAGAGATATTATCACCTATGATAAATCTGACATAGACATACGAATGCCATATAGACTGCAATATCAGATAGGCAACGATCCATTGGGCTCACAAAATAACAGTTTGTAAAGACTCAAACTTTTAACTTGGTAATGAAATAAATCCAAAAGCTATTTAATCAGAAAACATTGGTGAATTTAAGAGCATGTGTTCTCAAATAAACCACACATAAAATTACATTTCAGGTTATAACAGGTACACAACAACCAGACTACAAACTGACGATAATGAACAAGTATTGCTAAACGTTAACTTTTCTTGCTTTACGACTGGAAAATTCTTCTATTACAGTTTCCATGTCCATTTCTCTTAATAGTCCATTTTCAATGCACAAAAGAGAGAGTGCATTTAAGCGCTGTTGTGCCATGGAGGACCTCAGTGCATTTTTTACCCGCTTCAGTGCAGAAAAGCTGCGCTCACCACTGCAGTTGGTGACCATCAGACAAAGGTACATGCGTAGTGAAATGCCAACATTTGGGAAGTTACCAACCAATGCCTCTGTAATTAGAAATTTATACATTTTGATTTCTTGGCTCTCATGTGTATCTGTGCTTGTACCAGATGAAATATAGATACGAAACAAAGCAGCAAAGTGTACTACTTCATCTGCATACTCTCGACCAAGATCTCCTGGGTATATTCCTACTAATGCACTGGCCTTAGCGCGTAGGTCATCTGATGGTAGAGAGCACAGTTCTGAAAGAAATCCAAATCTGTCTCGAATGACACTGTATGCTTCTTTTCCTCGATTTAGTGATGACACTAGCTGATCAATTATGGGAAGAAAAGTGTTCACTTTAAATTTGTCTGATGGTGAAAGTCCAGCAGCGGCATCTTCAGCACCACCAAAGTCCCACTTCTTATTTCTTTTAATTTGTCTTGTTTGTTTGTAATCATCGCAGGAGTAAAGTATTTTACTTTGGTTCTCTAATTCTGGAAACTGAGAACGGAGGCTTTCTACAAACATTTTTAAGGCTTCCAAAATGTCTGTCGCTCTGTTCAGATCCAATCTTGAATCTTGAAGAAAATTACTTGTTTTGTTAAACCGGCTCAGTATTGTGGACCAGAGTTGCACCATTATCCCATTTTCTAATTGACCCATTATAGTACAAAGTCCCTTTGCTTCCAAGCATGTTTCTTCCCTTTCTGATGTATCATTTGCCATATTGTGTAGAAGATCTTTAATAGCCGGATATCCTTTTTTCAAGGAATTTAGTGCATCATGGTGAGCAGACCAACGTGTATTTGAAAGGCTTTTCAGTGTAGGTAATCCAAGGGGTTTGAAGACATCTGTCAGAAGATTCCAACGATGTGTTGATGTAGAAAAAAACACATACAACTTCTGAACAAAGTCAAAAAACAAAACTGCCTCAGAGCAACATTTTACAGCACTTTGCCCAATAAGGTTCAGAGAATGCCCATAGCATGGAATATATTCAGCTAGCACGTTCTTCTGACAAATCATGGCCTGCATACCATTGTATTTTCCACTCATATTTGATGCATTATCATATGATTGGCCCCGGCAATCTTGAATGGAAATCCCATTTTCCTCAAGAGAAAGAAGAAGGGTGTTTGCCAAGTGTTCTCCAGTATGTCCACGTACTGGAATAAATTTGGTGAAACGCTCAATGGGTCCATTTGGAAGCACATAACGAAATATAAGTGTCAGCTGATCAGTGTGTGAAATATCGGGTGTTGAGTCCACACTTACAGAATAGTACTTAGATGTTTTTATCTCAGTTATGATCTGCCGCAATACTTGTTGTCCAATCACCTCAATAAATTCATCACAAATCGTTGAGGACAGGTATGATACATGTCCTCGCCCTTTGTTAGCATGCATCTGAATGTGTTCAGCTAGGAAGGGATCATACTCTGCCAAAAATTCTAGACACCCTAAATAATTACCATTGTGCACTGAGCCAATGATTTCATCATTTCCACGAAAGGCAAGACCTCTCGATGAAAGGAGTTTGATAGCGCTTAAAATTCTGCGCAGAATTTGATGGCAATACTTTTTCTCAGACTCGTATTGAATCACTAGAGATTTGTCTATACGTTCACCTGTCAATTTTCTTCTAATAAGTTTCTCAAGAGAATCTGCATGAGTTGCACTACTTTCATGGCGGCTCAGATCTCTGGCTGCATGTCTCCAGTCAGAATAACCATCAGTTGCCAACAGTAAGGTGGCATCTGAAGAAAATAATTTGCAGTGAGCACAAAATAGTTTGAGTGTTTTTGGCGAGTAGCAAAGCCAGTCACGCTGAACTTTCTCACCATTAATTTGTTCACGATAGAACAATGACTTTGTACAATGTCGTGCAAAATGTTCACCAGGGAATATTTTTTTGGTATTGGTAAAATCACTGTTTAGGAAGTGGCAATCAGCAACCCCCTTCTGACAGAAGAATTCACGCAAGGTTTCTGAAACTTTCCACTCTCCTACATCATTTGAAAATGTTATTTTTGTTTGTTCAACCACAATTTCTGTGTCACCTTCAACTGATTCACTGGTTATATTTTGTACATCTAATGTATCTGCATGATCAGCGGATGCACTAGGACCGGCTTCACTTGCACCAGCTTCACTTGCACCAACTGCAAAGTCTCTGGCAGTGGATGCACTTGGACTGACTACAGAGGAACTGGCTGCACTTTTTATAGAACAAAAGTCTGTAATTTTTTTGGTCTTAGCCAATACTTTCTCTAGGTTTTTCTTTTCCTCTTTCTTAGCTTTTAGTTTATCCCAGCCACTCTGTTGTTTTTTCATGTTAACCTGAACGACAAGTAAAGCGTTACTCGTAAAATACTGTATAGGTGTTTCTCTAGCTTATTTTACACTCAGATTTAACTGTATAAAACATTTTTGAGCTGATTCTGAGTTGGGCGGATCTCTTTGCACAGATGAAAATAGCAACTTTTAGTGGGGAATTCAAATGTTTGAAAAGTCAGTTGGGTGTCTGTTTTTTCCTATCTAATAGACAGGAAAATACAGACACCCAACCGACTTTTCAAACATTTTAATTCCCCCCCATTGCATACAGTGCATGCGCAGAAATCACTTTTTGCTTATCTCTCTAATATTCGGAGTCTGACAGGCCAGATTTAGGCAGCGACAAAGAGATCGCATGGAATTGTTCTGTCTTGTGGGAGTATAGCTAGAGGTCCGCGCTATTCTGAGTCGTGCATATGGAGAAGGTGAAGCCTGTTTAAATGTATCTTTTGCACCTAGCATGGGACTGGTGAAAGTGCAGATACAATTGGTGACACTTTTGGCTCTAAACAAAAAAATAGGGGGTAGCGGCTTCCCACGTGCGGGCATACAGATTTTTGCATTACCCAAATGGAAACTCACATTAGCATAAGATAGGCTTCCACGACTACCTGCAACTACTACTTTGCACCCGACTCAGAAGCAGACCCTCTGCTTAATCTGCAAATAAACTAGGCTCTACATACGGAAGACCTATTTCTCTTCAGGGTGAATCTTCAGAAAGTGAACATAAAGTCCTATGCATCAGAGTCTTTTGAATTTTTTTTCCTTTAAAACTGGTTTGTTAAGAAATTGTTGTTATATGAAAACTTAATTGCTTAATAGCAATGCCTTACCCTATAACTTAAGACCCACTAAAATCTTGGTATTTGTGAGAAGTATTTTGTTTGAATTTGTGTAGCTCCCCTGTGCTTCACGGAGAATCGCCCTGCAGTCATTGAAATTACTTAGAATTTCAAACAATGGGGGGAATTCAATTGTTATTGCCCTGCTCTCCCATCTAAAATGATGGGAGATTGCAGGAGTGATATTCAATTGATGCCTCCTATCGCGCTGATCACGCCCATTAGTGTCTGGTTTAGCTGCCTGAGGCAACTAAACTAATGGATGCAATCCAAAAAGTGACATTTGGGTACCCAAATGGGTCACTTTTCACACATTTTATCTTGCCACCCCCGGCAGCAGATCCTGCGTGAACAGAGCTACAATTGAATATCTCCATTGGGCGCCATCTGCTGGCTGCCAGCATGAATTACATTTGAATTCCACCCAATGACTGTATAAGTAAATATATACATAAAACCACATACATATATAACAGTAATATATATATATATATATATATATATATATAATGTGACAACTACTTACTGCTGCTTGACAAAGACTTTTGTGGTGTTTAGTAGGATAGACAAAAAAGCTTTGATGGCTGAGGGAATATACAGTACATTAGTGTTAGTACTATATAGGAGTTTATTAATATTTATTATTACACATACAACAAAAAAGTATATAGTATTGAACTCTATCCCAAGTATTTAAGTGACCAAATATATCTCCAAAATTTTTTTTAGACATACATACATAATAAAGACATACATACTGTAATAAAGAACTACATACTGTAATAAAGACCTACAGATAAAATAGAAAAATTCACAAAAATAAATTTATGTAAATTGTAAAACAAATGTTAACACATTCCAACAATATGCCACATAATGTAATTTAACTCAAAATGTGTGTAAATTCCCTTTTGTTATTTATATAAATCTATATATCCACAATATAACAAACAGAATAGGAGACCACACATAGGGACTGTTTCAGAGGCGGTCACAGCTGCGTTTTTTGGCAGTTGCGCATCTGCAACTTTATGCACATGCTGCTACAAAGCCCTTCCCTTGTGTTTGTCCAAACGTGCAAGGACTGAGACGCCCGCTGCCAGCATCTATAGACACAGTCCGTAGACACAATCGGTTGTACCGCGGAAATTGAACCAGCTCTATGCAATGGCAGACTTTCTGTCTGAGTATGGCCTCCTGTGTGAATGTTGAAGAATCTGTGGGGGTAATTCAGAGTTGATCACAGCAGCAAATTTGTTAGCAGTTGGGCAAAACCATGTGCACTGCAGGTGGGGCAGATGTAACATGTGCAGAGAGAGTTAGATTTGGGTGGGTTATATTGTTTATGTGCAGGGTAAATACTGGCTGCTTTATTTTTACACTGCAATTTTAGATTTCAGTTTGAACACCCCCCCCACCCAAATCTAACTCTGTCTGCATATGTTACATCTGCCCAACAAGCACATGGTTTTGCCGAACTGCTAACAAATTTGTTGCTGCGTTCAACTCTAAATTAGGCCCTGTGTATGCAAACATTTTTTGCAATATGCCAGCCACTCTCATAATACACCCATGAGACACACCATTTGAATGCGCATTAATAGCCACCTCCCAATCACTGTGCAGAAATGTCCATCACTTTTCCAAGACATCTCTGATACTGCGCATCTCAATTACAGCTGTGCCTTTTGTGCACACACTCTGTATAACACAGATTTCCGTGCATGCACAGTAGCAAAGAGTTAACCACCTACATGAACATCGGTGGTGTGTGCGGCATTATATCCACATATATTATGCACAAATAGACAATATTTATTTATTTTATTTATTATTTATTTATTAACAGTTTCTTATATAGCGCAGCAAACTCTGTTGCGCTCACCCTGATGATGGGGTTACGTGCCCTGTTGAAAACATTAAACCACTTCCTGCTGTTATATGTAGTCTCAGAGTGCTGCTTTCATATATTGCTGCTATATATATATATATTTATTTATGTATTCATTAACAAAGTTGAATATGTAGCCACACCTTTTCGTTATACAGCTTACATTTTAGAAGCCGATACTATGACACGAACACTGAGCGGAAATAGTCAGTCTTCGTATATAGTAACTACTTAGGCATTTCAAGTTGGAACCTACTAGAGCAAAAACTTCCGTGCATTGGCCAATCCACCAACTAAACCCCCATCATTTATTTATTGAATTATTGAGGATAAGTGAGTTTACTTTGGTGAGTGCTGGGTTCTTTGTTTGTATTTATTAGAGCGATGTGGTCATGGGCTACATGCACCCCGCCCTGTGAGTGGTAAGTACAGCTGTGTACCCCGCTTTTGTGGTGGAGAGTGCTGTGTTACATGCACCCCACCCTGTGAGTGGTAAGTGCATAGCTGTGCCCCGCTTCTGGTGTGGTGAGTGCTGTGGTTTTTTCTGTGTGTATACGATGGTGTTAATCTATGGTTAGCTCTTATTAACCGTGGCCACTAGCTTTCTCATGCACCCCTGTGTGGACTTTATTATCCTAAACCTGTCTCAGCTGTTCCTTAGCAATCATCTTTGAGCCAGTGCAATAGGTGACTAGTGTGCCTTTAAAAGCCATAAAGGTGTGGCAGGTACACATTAAATCTAGCAGGCAGATGATGTGTGTAACAGCAGTGAAGTAGTCAGGTTTTAAGACTCTGTGGTAGTGTAGGACCTGTATGAAGGTGGGGTACCTTGAAAATCGGTATGCAGGCTTCCGTGCATTGGCCAATCCACCAACTAAACCCCCATCATTTATTTATTGAATTGTTGAGGATAAGTGAGTTTACTTTGGTGAGTGCTGGGTTCTTTGTTTGTATATATATATATAGATATGAACTGTGATTTATTGTGGATTTGTGTTAACTTATTATTTATCAATTTGGAATTTTTTGTGCAATTTCTTGAGCATGTAATTGTTTTTATATAAACAGAGATGTATTTTTGTGTTATGTGTACTATAATCTGTATTTTATGCATGCATTTTTGTATTTTTTATATATTCACTGAATTAGTTTTACTGTGTAATTTGACGCTGAAATAATATAGGTGGTCATTCCGAGTTGTTCGCTCGCTGCTTTTAACAGCCGTGCAAACACTAAGCCGCCTCCCACTGGGAGTGTATTTTAGCCTAGCAGAAGTGCGAAGTAGAGATGAGCGCCGGAAATTTTTCGGGTTTTGTGTTTTGGTTTTGGGTTCGGTTCCGCGGCCGTGTTTTGGGTTCGACCGCGTTTTGGCAAAACCTCACCGAATTTTTTTTGTCGGATTCGGGTGTGTTTTGGATTTGGGTGTTTTTTTCCAAAAAACCTAAAAAACAGCTTAAATCATAGAATTTGGCGGTCATTTTGATCCCAAAGTATTATTAACCTCAAAAACCATAATTTCCACTCATTTTCAGTCTATTCTGAATACCTCACACCTCACAATATTATTTTTAGTCCTAAAATTTGCACCGAGGTCGCTGTGTGAGTAAGATAAGCGACCCTAGTGGCCGACACAAACACCGGGCCCATCTAGGAGTGGCACTGCAGTGTCACGCAGGATGGCCCTTCCAAAAAACCCTCCCCAAACAGCACATGACGCAAAGAAAAAAAGAGGCGCAATGAGGTTGCTGTGTGAGTAAGATTAGCGACCCTAGTGGCCGACACAAACACCGGGCCCATCTAGGAGTGTCACTGCAGTGTCACGCAGGATGTCCCTTCCAAAAAACCCTCCCCAAACAGCACATGACGCAAAGAAAAAAAGAGGCGCAATGAGGTAGCTGTGTGAGTAAGATAAGCGACCCTAGTGGCCGACACAAACACCTGGCCCATCTAGGAGTGTCACTGCAGTGTCACGCAGGATGTCCCTTCCAAAAAACCCTCCCCAAACAGCACATGACGCAAAGAAAAAAAGAGGCGCAATGAGGTAGCTGTGTGAGTAAGATAAGCGACCCTAGTGGCCGACACAAACACCGGGCCCATCTAGGAGTGGCACTGCAGTGTCACGCAGGATGGCCCTTCCAAAAAACACTCCCCAAACAGCACATGACGCAAAGAAGAAAAAAAAGAGGCGCAATGAGGTAGCTGTGTGAGTAAGATAAGCGACCCTAGTGGCCGACACAAACACCTGGCCCATCTAGGAGTGGCACTGCAGTGTCACGCAGGATGGCCCTTCCAAAAAACACTCCCCAAACAGCACATGAAGCAAAGAAAAAAAGAGGCGCAATGAGGTAGCTGTGTGAGTAAGCTAAGCGACCCTAGTGGCCGACACAAACACCTGGCCCATCTAGGAGTGGCACTGCAGTGTCACGCAGGATGGCCCTTCCAAAAAACCCTCCCCAAACAGCACATGACGCAAAGAAAAAGAAAAGAAAAAAGAGGTGCAAGATGGAATTGTCCTTGGGCCCTCCCACCCACCCTTATGTTGTATAAACAGGACATGCACACTTTAACCAACCCATCATTTCAGTGACAGGGTCTGCCACACGACTGTGACTGATATGACGGGTTGGTTTGGACCCCCACCAAAAAAGAAGCAATTAATCTCTCCTTGCACAAACTGGCTCTACAGAGGCAAGATGTCCACCTCATCATCATCCTCCGATATATCACCGTGTACATCCCCCTCCTCACAGATTATCAATTCGTCCCCACTGGAATCCACCATCTCAGCTCCCTGTGTACTTTGTGGAGGCAATTGCTGCTGGTCAATGTCTCCACGGAGGAATTGATTATAATTCATTTTAATGAACATCATCTTCTCCACATTTTCTGGATGTAACCTCGTACGCCGATTGCTGACAAGGTGAGCGGCGGCACTAAACACTCTTTCGGAGTACACACTTGTGGGAGGGCAACTTAGGTAGAATAAAGCCAGTTTGTGCAAGGGCCTCCAAATTGCCTCTTTTTCCTGCCAGTATAAGTACGGACTGTGTGACGTGCCTACTTGGATGCGGTCACTCATATAATCCTCCACCATTCTTTCAATGGGGAGAGAATCATATGCAGTGACAGTAGACGACATGTCCGTAATCGTAACCACGGTTAGGTGGTATATACAATTATGGACGGGCTGCCGAGTGCCGACACAGAGGTAGCCACAGCCGTGAACTACCGCACTGTACTGTGTCTGCTGCTAATATAGACTGGTTGATAAAGAGATAGTATACTCGTAACTAGTATGTATGTATAAAGAAAGAAAAAAAAAACCACGGTTAGGTGGTATATACAATTATGGACGGGCTGCCGAGTGCCGACACAGAGGTAGCCACAGCCGTGAACTACCGCACTGTACTGTGTCTGCTGCTAATATAGACTGGTTGATAAAGAGATAGTATACTCGTAACTAGTATGTATGTATAAAGAAAGAAAAAAAAACCACGGTTAGGTGGTATATACAATTATGGACGGGCTGCCGAGTGCCGACACAGAGGTAGCCACAGCCGTGAACTACCGCACTGTACTGTGTCTGCTGCTAATATATAGACTGGTTGATAAAGAGATAGTATACTCGTAACTAGTATGTATGTATAAAGAAAGAAAAAAAAACCACGGTTAGGTGGTATATACAATTATGGACGGGCTGCCGAGTGCCGACACAGAGGTAGCCACAGCCGTGAACTACCGCACTGTACTGTGTCTGCTGCTAATATAGACTGGTTGATAAAGAGATAGTATACTCGTAACTAGTATGTATGTATAAAGAAAGAAAAAAAAACCACGGTTAGGTGGTATATACAATTATGGACGGGCTGCCGAGTGCCGACACAGAGGTAGCCACAGCCGTGAACTACCGCACTGTACTGTGTCTGCTGCTAATATAGACTGGTTGATAAAGAGATAGTATACTCGTAACTAGTATGACTATAAAGAAAGAAAAAAAAACCACGGTTAGGTGGTATATACAATTATGGACGGGCTGCCGAGTGCCGACACAGAGGTAGCCACAGCCGTGAACTACCGCACTGTACTGTGTCTGCTGCTAATATAGACTGGTTGATAAAGAGATAGTATACTACTAATATTATATATACTGGTGGTCAGGTCACTGGTCACTAGTCACACTGGCAGTGGCACTCCTGCAGCAAAAGTGTGCACTGTTTAATTTTAATATAATATTATGTACTCCTGGCTCCTGCTATAACCTATAACTGGCACTGCAGTGCTCCCCAGTCTCCCCCACAATTATAAGCTGTGTGAGCTGAGCACAGTCAGATATATATATACATTGATGCAGCACACTGGGCTGAGCAGTGCACACAGATATGGTATGTGACTGAGTCACTGTGTGTATCGTTTTTTTCAGGCAGAGAACGGATATATTAAATAAAACAAACAACTGCACTGTCTGGTGGTCACTGTGGTCGTCAGTCACTAAACTCTGCACTCTCTTCTACAGTATCACAGCCTCAGGTCAATCTCTCTCTCTCTCTCTCAACCCTAATCTAAATGGAGAGGACGCCAGCCACGTCCTCTCCCTATCAATCTCAATGCACGTGTGAAAATGGCGGCGACGCGCGGCTCCTTATATAGAATCCGAGTCTCGCGAGAATCCGACAGCGTCATGATGACGTTCGGGCGCGCTCGGGTTAACCGAGCAAGGCGGGAGGATCCGAGTCTGCTCGGACCCGTGAAAAAAACATGAAGTTTGTGCGGGTTCGGATTCAGAGAAACCGAACCCGCTCATCTCTAGTGCGAAGGAAAGGATCGCAGAGCGGCTACAAAATAATTTTGTGCAGTTTCAGAGTAGCTCCAGACCTAACTCCTAGCTTGCGATCACTTCAGACTATTCAGTTCCTGTCTTGACGTCACGAACACGCCCTGCGTTCGGCCAGCCATGCCCGCTTTTCCCCAGCCACGCCTGCGTTTTTCCGCACACTTCCTGAAAATGGTCAGTTGACACCCAGAAACTCCCACTTCCTGTGAATCACTCTGCGGCCAGCAGTGCGACTGAAAAGCTTAGTTAGACCTTGTGTGAAACTACATCGTTCATTGTAATAGTACGACGCGCGTGCGCTTTGCGCCGCATACACATAAGTGCCGATTTTTTGCCTGAACGTTGTGCTGCGACCGAAATCTGCTAGCGAACAACTCGGAATGACCCCCATAATGCAGCACAGCTGTTCCAGCTTTGAAGTTAGAACGATCCCAGCTGTAGAGCTGTGGGCTATATAAGTTATTCCCAGAATCTGACAGGCCAGCCTCCTGACGAAGTGATGGCCTGTCAGACGCACTGTGCTCTACTTGTACTATCTGCTTCGATCGTTCCCGGTGTCCCAGGACGTGATGTTGCTCGGGGTCCGCATCCCAGTTACCGTGGTCCGGCGGTCACCGGAGCTGACGGCGCCGGCTCTGCTCTTCCTGCACGTGTGGGAGTGCCGCTGCTTCATTACCTCTCTCTCAATATATAAAATATATATATATATATATATATATATATATATGCGTCTTTTACTAACCGGCACTCCAATACTGTCTGTCCTTGCCCCGATGCACACATAAGACCGCCTCCGCAATCCAATATAGACTCCACAACAGTTGCACTCAAGGGCTAAATAAAGTCCGCATTACACTGGCAGTGTTATTACAACGTTTCAAAGCAATTTACTTTTTCGTCAGGGATACAGAGTATGCATTGTCTGTTTTACTCTGTATCCCTTTCGCTTTGAAAAGATAGCATAAAACTGCCTAGTGTACTGTGGACTTTAGCCCTTGAGTGCAGCAGTTGTGGATAGAGAGAGAGAGAGGATAATGGGCGGCACTCACACGGGACTTTACATTAACAACGAATAGAGACAGGCTGCTGTTTATTCGTTATTAATGTAAAATCCCGTGTGAGTGCCGCCAATTATCCTCTATACAAATACTGCAAGGTTAGGCGGGCACCCGGGCATTCACCATAGAGTAATTGAGTGCAGAGTCGCAGTAATATATATATATATATAAATACCGTTCTAATAGAGGGGTATGCATCCATCCACTCCTCCTATGAATAGAACAGGCGGCACTCCAAGGTCTTAGTAAAAAAGATATAGTGTATTCAAAAAATCAATAATGTGAGTGGCACATTACGCCAACGTTTCAGCGCCGCGCAGGGCGCTTTTGTCAAGGCTGTGTGCAAAAAACTGCAAACAAAACAGCTTTTTGCACACAGCCTTGACAAAAGCGCCCTGCGCGGCGCTGAAACGTTGGCGTAATGTGCCACTCACATTATTGATTTTTTGAATACACTATATCTTTTTTACTAAGACCTTGGAGTGCCGCCTGTTCTACTCATAGGAGGAGTGGATGGATGCATACCCCTCTCTATTAGAACGGTATTTATATCCATTGGATTTTAGGATGGCACCAAGGCAGTTGCCGACATAAGTGAGTGCCGACCTTACCAGTTTTGTATATATATATATATATATATATATATATATATATATAATTAGTATCTATATGGTCATACTGTGCTATATATATATATATATATATATATATTATTTAATACAGTATGACCATATAGATACTATATATCTATATATATATATATATATATATATATATATATACATATATATATACATACATATATATATATATATATACATATATATATATATACACACATATATATATATATATATATATATATATATATACATATATATATACATATATATATAATATATAAATATATATACAATACATTGTATTTTTGCAGTATAATTAACTTCAGGCTGCCCATGAAACGTCTGCCATCTCACCGTGTCCTCTCTACTGAGAATCGACGGTGTCAGACTGACAGACACAAATGCGGCACACTGCAGCCCGGCCAGCCAGCCAGCCAGGGCTTCCTCACGGCCCGGGGATTTCAGTCAGGCAGTCTAGTGTCAGTCTTGTCCAGTCACAGTGCGAGCGCTCTGCCTGTGCGCTACGCAGCTGGACTGGAGACTGGGTGCGGCGGCGGGGCGGGGCCTTTGTGACGTCACGCGTCGTGACGTCGGCGGCGTGAAGGAGGCGCCGGGGCTCTGTAAGAACGCGGCGCAGTGAGGGCTAGGAAAGCCTTTCACTGCGCCGCCATTGAAGTAAAAGTTTATGTATGTTCCTTTCCTTTAACTAAACTTGGCGACGGATGATAGGTAGGACGGGAGGGGGCGGGCAGCGCGATAGAATGCTGCAGTAGAAGGACATTTTTTTTTTCCTGTCTACAGCAGTATAAAGCACCAGAGATGCTGTGGGCCTATTTGAAGTGTGGGCCTGGAGCTGCAGCTCCATCCGCCCCATTGTTAATCCGGCCCTGGCTGGAGATATGAGCGCTTATAAAGCCTGACCTATGGAGCGCTATCCACTTTGCCTTAGTAGGCCTGGGGAAATGCCCTTATTGGGCTGATTCAGAGGTGGATGCAGGGATAGCCATGACTCTGTCTTCTAGCAGTCAACCATCTGCAACTTTATCCAGTGTCACCACAAAGCCCTACCCTGGCCCATGTGTCAGGAATCAGCATTCAGTGATGTCTCACTTACCGCATACTTGCCTACCTGTCCCTCTCCATGAGGGAGAAAATGGTCTGTTCCTGGACTTTCCTGGTAATGTATGATTGCCATCACCTGTGCTGAACAGGTTAATTGATAAGAAAGGTGTTTCACCACAGGTGATGGCAATCATACATTACCAGGAAAGTCCAGGAACAGAGCATTTTCTCCCTCATGGAAAGCGTCAGGTAGGCAAGTATGACCTTACCGACGCGCTGGTGTGCAGGACCTCCGGAGGTCACGGCCCCACTTTGCGGCTGTATGAGCATCCTGTCTGCGGAGCGCAGTACCCACTATTGTGGTGAACCCCTGAAGTCCATTCGGCGGGTGCCCTCCTGTGTACCGGCCATCTGTACAGCATGGGCACCGCCATGACACTTGCGGTCAGTTGACCGGAGAGCATCCAATCCTGCGCTGTGATTGCTCACATGATCCAAGTATCCAATGACTGCCAACCAGGGGGTATAAGTTCAGAGCATCGGCTCAGTCTCATCACCTTGTACAACGCGTCGCCTTGCTGCATAGCATCTCCTGGTTCCAGTTTCCAATCTCCAGTCTCCAGTCTTCAATCTCCTGTTTCCAGCCGTATATGTCTAGCTTCTAGTGATACTGCCGTATATGTACAGTGATCCTGCCGTATATGTCCACTGGTACTGCCGTATAAATACAGTGATCCTGCCGTATATGTCCAGTGGTACTGCCGTATAAATCCATTGGTACTGGCGTATAAATCCAGTCCAGTGATACTGCCGTATATGTCCAGTATATGTGCTGTTTGGGGACTATTTTTTTAAGTGCCCTCCTGTCTGACACTGCAGTGCCACTCCTAGATGGGCCAGGTGTTTGTGTCGCCCACTTGTGTCACTTAGCTTAGTCATACAGCACCTCGGTGCAACCTTTTGGCCTAAAAATAATATTGTGAGGTGTGAGGTGTTCAGAATAGACTGGAAATGACTGGAAATAAATGTTATTGAGGTTAACAATACTATAGGATCAAAATTAGCCCCAAATTCTGTGTTTTTAACAGTTTTTATGTTTTTTTCTAAAATCATCCAGATCCAAAACACGATCATTGGATGGAACCAAAACACAAAACACAAAAAGTGCCCGCCACACATCTAGTTAGATTTGAGTGGGTTATTTGTTTCTGTGCAGGGTAAGTACTGGCTGCTTATTTTTACACTGCAATTTAGATTTCAGTTTGAACACACCCCACCCAAATCTAACACTCTCTGCACATGTTACATCTGCCCCCCCCCCCACCTGCAGTGCACATGTTACATCGGCCCCCCCCTGCAGTGCACATGGTTTTGCTCAATACCTAACAAATTTGCTGCTGCGATCAGATCTGAATTAGGCCCCAAGTCTCTTTTGCTTTCTACTAGAGACGGTTCGGTTCTCCAGAAATCCAAATACACTCGAAGTTTGTGGATCCGAACCGAACCAAAACCTGGTATGGATTCCCAGAGGAGATCTGATCCGAACCGAGTCAGATTTTGAATTTTCCTGCGGTTCAGAATTTGGATTTTAAAACTTAATTTCGGTTTTGGGTTGCAAATATTACATGATTTTAGCTATTTTTTTTTAAATACATTTTTATATATAATTATATATATTTTTTTAATCGATTTTAAAAGGAACCAAAATCTGAATCTGAATCAAAAGACTTGAGGGTGGTTTTGCCAAAACCAAAACATGCTGATGAATAAGAGCCAAAACCAAAGTAAAAATACCTGCATCAAGGCCATAGACCCAAAAGAAATTATTTCTGTCTCAGAAGTCCGTACACCAAGTCTGCCACCGTAACAAACATTTCCCAGGATCCGTGTGGAAAAATATCCTCTCCCGGAATGGATGTGGGTAAATGTCCCATACACAACAGGCGAGAAGGGGTTACAGAGTTAATAACTGCAATGCACAAAACACTGGTGCTTTATTATTATGGGGGTCATTCCGAGTTGATTGCTCGCTAGCAGTTTTTAGCAGCCGAGCAAACGCTATGCCGCCGCCCACTGGGAGCATATTTTAGCTTAGCAGAAGTGCGAACGAAAGGATCGCAGCGCGGCTACAAAATATTTTTGTGCAGTTTCAGAGTAGCTTCAGACCTGCTCAGCGCTTGCAATCACTTCAGACTGTTCAGTTCCTGTTTTGACGTCACAAACACGCCCTGCGCTCGCCCAGCCATGCCTGCATTTTTGCTGGCACACCTGCATTTTTCTGAACACTCCCTGAAAACGGTCAGTTGACACCCAGAAACGCCCTCTTCCTGTCAATCACTCTGCGGTCAGCAGTGCGACTGAAAAGCTTTGCTAGACCCTGTGTGAAACTACATCGTTCGTTGTAATAGTACGACGCACGTGCGCATTGCGCCGCATGTGCAGAAGTGCCATTTTTTTGCCTCATCGCTGCACAGCGAACGAATGCAGCTAGCGATCAACTCGGAATGACCCCCTAAATCCTATAACGGATACCTGCAATACACATTAGATTTCTTCTGTTACATGATAGAAATGAGATGATATACTGCATTAAACAATATTATTGCTGCTCGTGACGCTGTGTTTAACACAAGAGATACCCACGGAAGGTAACAAGGAAATTACAATGGAGTAATCAATTTTGCAAGAAACTACAATAAGAAACAAAATTCTGTGAACAATGGACGTTAAGCTGCAATGATTGTGCCCGCCTGAAAGTGACCATGGGAGCAAATTCGAGGTGAATAAAGTCTGACAGCGGCAGTATGAGAGGCCAGGAACACGCATAGCACACACTGATTGCATGGCTCTGCTGTTCCTGTCTTCCTCGGTAAGTGATCTTATTATGACATCTAGTGGTGGAAACCAGAGTCTGAACTCCAGCACAGAGATAAACTTCTCCATCACTTCTAATCCGCACAGCTGGCACATTCCCCTCGTCCGCAGCCAAAAACAGGAGGCACCACTGGGCACAGGCTGCATAGGTACCTAACTAGTGCCCTGTGCCCACAGTATGCTGTGGAAGTCAGGGCTGCTCTAGGTCAACGTTTCTCTAGATAGCGAACTGCGGACCTTATTCAGACCTGATGGTTAGCATACCAGTCTGATGGTGGAGGCACTGCGCCGTGCAGAACGGGTCCTGCACCCTCAAACGCAGGGTGCCCAAAACCCTAGTCTGATTGACAGGCTGAGAGCGTTTGGGCGGGGGGAAGGGGTAAGTCGCCTCCGTTTTGCAGGAGTGCTGTAGTCAGTGTCTGCATCTTGCAATGCAGATTTACCGACTTTAGTTGTGGAACGGAGACTGAAATCTGAGTAACCTGAAGGCCACTCACATGACCGATGGTTACGCAAAGTGATCCGATGCTGCGTCTTGAGACACACCAACGGGTCACGGAAGCAGGCAGGAGGCGTCCATTTGCACAAGACGCCTCCTGCAGCATTTGCATATGAGCTGTACGGTATTGCACAGCCGCATCCCTTCGATACCATACTGCTGCGCAAATATCGTCTAACTGTGAATCGGGCCCTGTGTTCATTGGCAGTAATAGTCATTGTTGTGTGGTCCCTGCGTCACTGGAACATTGATGATATATAAGCATTATGTGACAGAAAGTGGCGTTAACCTCCCCTGAGATAAAACTAGAGGGTGAACAACAAGGGAACGCCGTGTCTGCGGAGTCTGGCCACCATTTTCCTGGTGCCTCTGTACTATTGGGTACAGTAGTGAAAAATAAGCGATGTACCTCATTTTACACCCAAGTCATTTTAAGGATGAGTTACTGAGATTGATGTGGGTGGTCACAGAGCAATTCTCTCCCCGCAACAGGACAACTCTTACACCATTTCCGAATTTCAGGCCCTTTTTATAATACGGTACATTTCTATCAGGACAGGCGTCAGAATGGAGAATGTCGAGCAGCAAAGGAAAGGAAGTAAAGACAATGAGCTCAGTTAGTGGAACAGCTGCTGTGACTGGTCCCTCACGAAAATATCTTTCAAGATCTGTAATGCCATGGCGACAGAGCGGCGCACATGCTCCGGAACGCTGTCCTGTGGTTCGCAGCTCTTCTCATGTAGGTCCGCTGCATAATCAAGGGAGCACTCTGCCAAAAGCTATGTCTCCTCTATCAACACAGTATGGGACAGATGTACTAAGCTTGAAAAGTGATAAATATCACTGTGATAAAGCACCAGCCAATCGGCTCCTAACTGCCATGTCACAGGCTGTGTTTGAAAAATGACAGTTAGGAGCCGATTGGCTGGTGCTTTATCACAGTGATATTTATCACTTTTCAAGCTTAGTACATCTGGCTGATTTGACCCACTTCCCAGATCAAGGGGCGGTGCCGAGGAGTTGGGGGGATGGGGCAGGGCGGTGCGTATGTGGTTGGACCAGGACTGTTTTTTGGGGCAGTTGCAAAACATCACACACAGCCGCTCCGATAAAAAATGTCTGCTGACTGCCTGGCAGCGCCCAGTGGTTAACCTTAGATCCGCTGCATTGGCAATTAGATTGCTGGGTGGCCTTGTCCTGTGCTGGGCAGCCCCCTGCATGTGCAGAGATGAACGCAGATCTGGGTGCGTATGCCGCCATCTGCGGTCATCTCTGAATAACCCCGTAGTCTTAAAATCTTCCCGCTGCATTATGCGGCCTATATCGGCACTTTGCAGTGGAGGCAGCGCAGTGAAAGCAGCATGTTTAAAGTAATACTAGCGACATTATTAAAATGCTTTAAGTAGTATTTTTACATTGTCAAAATACTGGTGCCGGCAACGAGGCTCAACACATGCAGTGCCGACATAATGGTCGCGGAACTGCCACGTGTATTCCAGCAATATAATCATCCCTTCTACTGACAGAATGAAAAGGAGAATACACAACAATAACACACCAAATACTAGGGAAAGCACCCTGGCCTACAGAGCTTACATTCTAAAAATGACCGTTCTAATGGTATAAAATAACAGAAAATGAGTTACTATATTATCCTTCCATCATATAGAGGCAGCTCAGCAACCTGCTTCCTCCGCTGCCATGTCTAGCTGCTGACATGCATAGATCAGTGATTTTTCCACTTAACCTTTGTAGCGGCAGCACGGCAGAAACACACGCACAGTCATCTTGGCGAATGCAATTTAAATACCAGCGTCCTTCAAAGCGAATCAGGTTTAGAGGTGAAAAATCAGAGACAATCAAAAGCGCCAACTGATTTCTCTTTTACCTGCTCCAGGCGCCTCCAGGACTCAAAATGATGGCAATACTGGAGCCAGATTCGAGGGGATGGTGGGGTTCCAGAATGGAGGGAGGGGGTTCCACATATGGAGCCACTGTCCAGGAATTGGGAATGTCTTATAAAGGTTCTCACAAACAGAAAAATAATTCATATGCTGTAAATTAATGAGACCCAAAACACTATTACACTATTAAACAGATGAGAGACTGAAGAGTAAATTACACGTCACTGAATCAGTAGTAGATACTATGATCCTACTTCCAGCAGATGCTGGTTGGAAAGATAACAGAGGGAGACTGAAGCTTTCTGGTGATGAACACAGCTCTGTATTATTATTATTATTATTATTACTGCTTATTTGCATAGCCCATTAATTACACAGTAAAGCACAAAGCATATTCGTCATACATCAGTACTTTCCCCATTGGAGCTTATAGGATCCATTTACCAATTACCTGCCAATGGGTCTTTCGGGCTTGGGGGAAGCTGGGGCGCTGAGAGCTAGACTACACAGCCATGGAGAGAACATGCAAACTCCACACATATAGAGCGCAGGTTGGGAATTACACGTATGACCTCAGGGTTGTGATACAGCAATGCTAACCACCGTGCTGCAGACAATGATGAAAATTATTTAAAGAGTGAAAGAGACTAAATGAATTGGAACCACGTTTTTTATCTTCTGTTCATCATACAATTATTTTCAGTGATCTTAAAGTTATGACTTTTGCTGGGATAGTACATGACCATGGGGGTGATTTTGAGTTGATCGTAGCTGTGCTAAATGTAGCACAGCTACGACCATACACACTGACATGCGGGGGGACGCCCAGCACAGGGCTATTCCGCCCCGCATGTCAGTCCCTGCCCTGTCGCTGAAGTACAAGAGCACCGCACAGCGGCGATGCTTTTGCACTTCAGGAGTAGCTCCCGGCCAACGGTGCTTTTGTGTGCTGGCCGGGAGCTACTCGTCGCTGCCTGGCTCACAGCAGATGCGTGTGACGTCACGCAGCCGCTGCAGCTCGCCCCCCCCATGTTCCGCCCAAAAAACGGTGGCCAAACCGCCATGCCGCCCCCTCCTGCCCAGCGACCGCCTCTGCCTGTCAATCAGGCAGAGGCGATTGCTAGGCAACGTCAGCCATTGGCTGTCAGCCATGTGCCGGTGCACTGCGGCGACGGCGCAGTTCTGACCTGATCGCTGTGCTGTGATGAACTGCAGCGAGGGATCAGGTCAGAATGACCCCCTATATGTATATATTTCATATATAAAAGAAAGCCAGAATTACAGAAAGTCCATCGGAAGCGGTGGAAGTAAGTGAGCACATGGGACAAGGAAATAGCCAATGGCACAGCAGGGCCCCATTATCTGATAATCATCAAAGGGGAAGGGTTTATGTCATGTGGCGTTTGTGTAATCATTAATGCTTAGCGTTGAGTAACGTGTATATAGAAATACGCTTCTCCGCCCAAGCGCAAATGGAATCCATTTAAAATAACACAAAACCGTGCCGGACGTTCGCCAGTACCCTGCGACAAGAATTGCTGGGCTACTCTCACGGGAGTCTGCGGGAAGCCACCAACATTTGGCAGTAAGATATTCTTGCTAATAAAGCTAATGGTCTGACTCAGTCATGAACGCAGTCTGTACGGCAGCTGCATCTTAGGCTCAGAGGCTGTGCAAAAATACGCTTATGGCGCAGAAGGCATATTATACTGTATAAATAGACACCTCCTGCCGGCTTCTGCGTTCCGCTGCTGTGTCCGAAGACGCACCATTGGATCATTGTTACGTGAATATTGGGTTACTGAGGATGGACGGGGAATTCACGCTGCCAGGGCCATGAAATCTGTGTCGGAAGATGCATTCCCCCATTCTATAAAATGGTCTCGGTTGCCGCCAGCCAATGGCTGCAGCATGTCAATCGTGCGCTGAACTGGTGACATAACTGAGGCAAGAAGCGACGCGCACTGTCAATAACAAATTCCAGCGTCCGCTGGCACAAGTGGGATTTGGGACGACAGCGTCGTATCAGACAATTTCACAAGCTACACTTTCCTCGTGTGTTGTTACGTTACTGAGTTTTATTTACAAGCACAGAACGTGTTTTCTGTGTCTGTTCGCTGCTGCTAAGTCAGAAGCGCCATCATCAGATCGAGAACCAGTAGGACTCGGCCACCAGCCCTGTGGCAGAGAGGAGAGTGCGGCGGTTTCACATGCTGACAGAAAGCGAGAGAACATGGCTGGCTCGGATCCTCGCCACACAATGCATACGTTCATTTTTATGAAGCTTGTCACTGGCAATCAGCGTACATTTTGCTGTAATTTATGTTCAGTTTGGGGAAGAGTTCATCCATAGATTTGGCAGGAGAAAAATATGTGCACGATGCTGAATATTCATAGCTCAGGAGCAGTCAGCTGGTTATTTTTAGGCTGCTGGAGAAGCAGCTACTGTATTCCCTACAAAGAGGAGGCGAGAGTCCGGAGCGTCATGCATTCAGTGTATTATTCCGGCTTTCACTAAGACCACACTAAAATACTCAATCATGTTGTGCAGAGGGCGGGGATGGAGCTATGGGGGTTAGTCAGACCTGTTCGCTCGCTAGGGTTTTTTTGCAGTCCTGTGTTCGCATAGTCGCCGCCCATAGGGGAGTGTATTATAGCTGTGCAAGTGTGCGATCGCATGTGTAGCAGAGATGTACAAACAGATCTTGTGCAGTCTCTGAGTAACCCAGGACTTGCTCAGCCGCTGCGATCACTTCAGCCTGTCCGGGGCCAGAATTGACATCAGACACCCGCCCTGCAAACGCTTGGGAACGCCTGCGTTTTTCCAAACACTCCCAGAAAACGGTCAGATGACACCCACACACAAACGCCCTCTTCCTGTCAATCTCCTTGCGATCGCCCGTGTAAATGGATCCTTCGCACAAACTCATTCCTGAGTGGCGATCCGCTTTGTTCCTGTGCAACGCGCCCACACATTACGATGCATACGCAGTTTAGACCTGATCGTCCGCTGCACGAAAACGCAGCCTAGCGATCAGGTCTGAATTAGCCACTATGGGCAATCTTAGCAAAATCTGAGACCACTAAAATCACATGCTGGGGGCCCAACATCACAGGGCAAAGCTGCTGAACATGCGTGGCGCCATCCCGTGATGTGATTGCAATTCAATTGCAATTGCATCCCAAAACCGAAAATAGAGGTTTACTCCTGCCTACGCAGCAGGACTGAGTAAGCAGGCGGTCCGACGCCATGTTTCCTATCGCAGGAAACGCTGGCGACGTCATCAGGCCACCCTGAAAAAAGGGCATGACACGCCTGCATTTCCTGCTCTCCCCGCCCCCCAACACCGCGTTGCCGCCACAGGACGCACGGCGCCTATCAATTACTATGTGATTGCATCCTTTCGTATAGTGAAGGGTTACGCAGGTGCACTGTAGCCGCTGTGTGTGCGTAGATGCCTGAGACGCGTCCATGCATGTGATCGCAGCGGCTGCATCCAACTCTAAATAAGGCCCAATACCCATTATAGGTGGATCACCTAGCGTAGGGGAGCGTTCACCTCCTTCTTATGAGTATTAAGGGGCCGATTCCGCTTTGAGGTCGCATTTATAAAGTACATTCTATAAAATGCAGCACTTGATACACCTCCTTGTGATTTCCAGCCCTCAAGCTGAGACACTAAGGGGGACATTTACTAAGCAGTGATAAGAGCGGAGAAGTCTGCCAGTTGAGAAGTGGCCCCATCAACCAATCAGCAGGTCTGAATGATTTTATAGTATGCAAATTTTAGATGTTACTTCAGTGCTGATTGGTTGCCATGGGCACTTCTCCACTGGCTCACTTCTCCGCTCTTATCACTGCTTAGTAAATGTCCCCTTAAGTTGCATATGACTATGAAATGCCTGTAGTTGCCCGTAGCAAGCGCAGTGTTGAAAGCCGCAGGATCCGTCCACAAATCAGACTTGTGTGTAACGCTTATACCACCTAGAATCTCACGGGTCCTATTTCCAATACGTATAGGGGGAGGCGGATTCAAAGCGTAGCCATGATGTTCTGCTGCGCACATTTCCCATAATAACGGTAGCACAACACTGCGTGAATTGTAAATTAATTGCAGCGCAGAATATGCCGTTTCTCCAAGTACTGGTTGGCAGTCAGAAATAGCCCCCAATTTAGACATGCAAAACCGGGACAAATATACAGTAAATCCTGGCCCCAATCTGCCCAGCCCCTAACTGCCCAGCCCCTAACTGCCCAGCTCCAGCCCCAATCTGCCCAGCCCCAGCTCCAATCTGCCCAGCCCCTAACTGTCCAGCCCCAGCCCCAATCTGCCCAGCCCCTAACTGCCCAGCCCCTAACTGCCCAGCCCCAGCCCCAATCTGCCCTGCCCCAGCCCCAATCTGCCCAGCCCCATCCCCTATCTGTCCAGACCCATCCCCTATCTGTCCAGACCCATCCCCTATCTGCCCAGACCCAGCCCCAATCTGCCCAGCCCCATCCCCTATCTGTCCAGACCCATCCCCTATCTGCCCAGACCCATCCCCTATCTGCCCAGACCCATCCCCTATCTGTCCAGACCCAGCCCCAATCTGCCCAGCCCCATCCCCTATCTGTCCAGACCCATCCCCTATCTGTCCAGACCCATCCCCTATCTGCCCAGACCCATCCCCTATCTGCCCAGACCCATCCCCTATGTGCCCAGACCCATCCCCTATCTGCCAGCCCCAATCTGCCCAGCCCCAGCCCCTATCTGTCCAGACCCATCCCCTATCTGTCCAGACCCATCCCCTATCTGTCCAGACCCATCCCCTATCTGCCCAGACCCATCCCCTATCTGCCCAGACCCATCCCCTATGTGCCCAGACCCATCCCCTATCTGCCAGCCCCAATCTGCCCAGCCCCATCCCCTATCTGTCCAGACCCATCCCCTATCTGTCCAGACCCATCCCCTATCTGCCCAGACCCATCCCCTATCTGCCCAGACCCATCCCCTATGTGCCCAGACCCATCCCCTATCTGCCAGGCCCAATCTGCCCAGCCCCAGCCCCTATCTGTCCAGACCCATCCCCTATCTGTCCAGACCCATCCCCTATCTGCCCAGACCCATCCCCTATCTGCCCAGACCCATCCCCTATCTGCCCAGCCCCAATCTGCCCATCCCAAATCTGCCCAGACCCATCCCCTATCTGCCCAGCCCCAGCCCCAATCTGCCCAGACCCATCCCCTATCTGCACAGACCCATCCCCTATCTGCCCAGTCCCTATCTGCCCAGCCCCAGCCCTTATCTGCCCAGCCCCAGCCTCTATCTGCCCAGCCCCAGCCCCTATCTGCCCAGCCCCAGCCCCTATCTGCCCATCCCCTATCTGCCCAGCCCCATCCCCTATCTGCCCAGCCCCATCCCCTATCTGCCCAGCCTCAGCCCTTATCTGCCCAGCCTCAGCCCTTATCTGCCCAGCCTCAGCCCTTATCTGCCCAGCCCCAGCCCCTATCTGCCCAGCCCCTATCTGCCCAGCCTTAGCACCTATCTGCCCAGCCCCAGCCCCTATCTGCCCAGCCTTAGCACCTATCTGCCCAGCCTTAGCACCTATCTGCCCAGCCTTAGCACCTATCTGCCCAGCTCCTGCCCTTATCTGCCCAACCCCAGCCCTTATCTGCCCAGCCCCAGCCCTTATCTGCCCAGCCCCAGCCCTTCTGCCCAGCCTCAGCCCTTATCTGCCCAGCCCCAGCCCCTATCTGCCCAGCCCCTATCTGCCCAGCCCCAGCCCTTATCTGCCCAGCCCCAGCCCTTATCTGCCCAGCCCCAGCCCTTATCTGCCCGGCTCCAGCCCTTATCTGCCCGGTCCCAGCCCTTATCTGCCCGTCCCCAGCCCTTATCTGCCCAGCCCCAGCCCTTATCTGCCCAGCCCCAGCCCTTATCTGCCCAGCCCTTATCTGCCCAGCCCCAGCCCTTATCTGCCCAGCCCCAGCCCTTATCTGCCCAGCCCTTATCTGCCCAGCCCCAGCCCTTATCTGCCCAGCCCTTATCTGCCCAGCCCCAGCCCTTATCTGCCCAGCCCCTATCTGCCCAGCCCCAGGCCCTATCTGCCCAGCCCCTATCTGCCCAGCCCCAGGCCCTATCTGCCCAGCCCTTATCTGCCTAGCCCCAGCCCCTATCTGCCCAGCCCCTATCTGCCCAGCCCCAGCCCTCATCTGCCCAGCCCCTATCTGCCCAGCCCCAGCCCCTATCTGCCCAGCCCCAGCCCTTATCTGCCCAGACCTTATCTGCCTAGCCCCAGCCCTTATCTGCCCAGCCCTTATCTGCCCAGCCCCAGCCCATGTCTGCCCAGAATTGCCCTCCCACATGAAACCATAACTACTTTTTCTTTTTGCAGACTGAAATGACAGACGTCAGTGTAAGTCTCCGGCTCACAAGTAGCAGACACCATGAATAAATGATTCTCATACCACCAGAAGGCAGCAGTGCTGTACATGGATCATACAATGCAGAAGAGGCCGGTGCTGTACAATCCTGGATCATCATCCTTGGCTGAGCACGGCTATCCGTGTTGTCGCAGTACATGTGTAGTGCATGTAGAGCAGACAGACATATGTCACACACAGACTGTGGAGCGCAGAACATCTCTGCACATTAGACCCAATCATAATAAAATAGTTATAAGAATCAATCACTACTAACGCCCATCAGATGTGATACAATATCCCGGCGGTCGTGAGGATGCAACATGTCAATTCATTATGAAAGAGTGAACATCGCTGAGGCACGAGGCACAGGCTTTATGCCTCATGCCTCAGTTTATAGCAAAATAATTGATTCAGTGCAGAAACAGCAGCCTCCAGTGTCCATAGGTGATGGGAATGAGATGCGTTTAGCCAACGGTCATTTGACTGATGCCGGACTCCCGACATTGAGAATGCCGACAGGGGACAGAGTAATTAGTTTACCCCTTCCCTACCCCCTACCATAACCTTAACTTACCGGGGGTTGGCGGCTAGGGCTAAGACTCGGGGGGTAGCGGGTAGGGCTAACCCCCCCTCTAGTGCCTAACCCCCCCCCCCCAGCCCTAAAGCTGATAGTCACCACGATACTTACCTTTGGGATGTCAGCAGTCAGTGTTCCGGCGCTGGGTTTCCCCAGCGATGTCGGGATTCTAGAGTCGGTCACATGACCACTGGCTAAATGCATCCCAGTCCCATCACCTATGCACAGTGGAGGCCGCTATTTGTGCGCTGATTCAATTATTTTGCTATAAACTGAGGCATGAGGAAAAAAGCCTGTGCCTCATGCCTCAGCAATGTTCACACGTTTATATTGAATTGACATATTGCATCCTCATGACTATTGCGTAAGCCCACAGAATCGCTACAGTACTTCCGCTTCGCTTGTTAAGAGATAAATATTGTGTAGATTACAATTTACTGTTAGTATTTTGGATGTGTTATTATTTATATCACATGATTCAGGGTTTCCAAAAAAAACGATTTAAAAAAAAAAAGTATTCATATTTATTACTGTAATCTCTGATTTGTAAAGCGCCACAAAGTGTTGGCAGCCCCATACAGGTAAGTACCGCTCAGAACAAACCACAGCTTGGACAATGGCCCTCATTCTGAGTTGTTCGCTCGCTAGCTGTTTTTAGCAAACGCTATGCCGCCGCCCACTGGGAGTGTATTTTAGCTTAGCAGAAGTGCGAACGAAAGGATCGCAGAGCGGCTACAAAATATTTTTGTGCAGTGTCAGAAAAGTTCCAGACCTACTCAGTGCTTGCGATCACTTCAGACTGTTCAGTTCCTGATTTGACGTCAAAAACACGCCCTGCGTTCACCCAGCCACGCCTGCGTTTTCCTGGCATGCCTGCATTTTTTTCAAACACTCCCTGAAAACGGTCAGTTGACACCCAGAAACGCCCACTTCCTGTCAATCACTCTGCGGCCAGCAGTGCGACTGAAAAGCTTCGCTAGACCCTGTGTGAAACTACATCATTTGTTGTGAAAGTACGTTGTGCGTGCGCATTGCACCGCGTGCGCATGCGCAGAACTGATATTTTTTGCATTATCGCTACTCAGTGAACATTTTCAGCTAGCGATCAACTCGGAATGACCCCCAATGTCATCAGACTAAAGTAGAAGAATGACTGTTCCGTTCAGGAGGCAGGATGTAAGTACAATGGGTTGCTCTGTATAAATCTGTCAATCCTTCTAGAACAAAGCGCTGAGCTGGTCACAGGTGTTGGTCGACGCGTTCCACATTCCCCTCATTTAGCAATGGGATATTAATGCAGAGAGGCATATCTAATAAAGAACGGCTCTGTCTACCAAGGTTTGCACTGTCCTTCCATGTGCTCAGTGTTAATTATCTCACATTACAAATGCAAATGTGGAAAAGAACTGGAAGAAATCTTATTCTAGCACAGGCTGAGATGAGTTTGGAGGCTTATGTTTTTTAAGCGTACACAGGGGTTGAAGGAAATATTATTTATCTATTTATTTACTAACAGTTTCTTACATAGCGCAGCAAATTCCATTTACAATTGGAAATAACAATGATATAACAAAACTGGGTAATAACAAACAGTCATAGGAGGTAGGAGGGCCCTGCTCGCAAGCTTACAATCTATAGATATCCAGCCACGGGTTTGTGCTAAAGAAGAGCAGTTCGTCTGGTTGGAAAATCCGAATCCACATGAATTTAGCGGCTCCAAGTTTCAGTTCTATGGGGTGGAGAGTGCAAATTGCGGCAACAGCACGCGGGAGTGGGGCTGTGTGAAGGCACGGGAGGGGTGTGCGACCAGTAAGTGGCAGAGAATGCCATTATTGTAGGTCCACTGACAACCAAGTGCATACCTCCCAACATGACCCATTCCAGGAGGAACAAAATGCTCCGCTCCTCTTAATTTAGGATTGCTGGTGCCTGTTTTGAGCAGGTTGATTGACAACAAAGGTGTTTCAACACAGGTGAGGGCAATGTTAAATTAAGAGGGAAGTCCAGGAACGGAGCATTTTGCTCCTCCTGGAGAGGGTCGTGTTGGTAGGTATGCAACTGTTGCCAAATTTAAAGTGGGGAGCTAAAACGATTTGTAGGGTCCTATGCTACAGACTTACAGGGAGCCCCAGGAAAACCAGTTTCAACAGACCGTTCCCGGACCTAACTTAAGTGGGAGCAGCAATTATGTGAATATGTCTCAATGAACGGCGCATGCTGCTACAGTATGTAATAAAGCATTGTATCAGATTTGCTAGAGCTGAGATAGAATATAGGTGCTCTTGACAAGGGTCCAAGTGCTGATTGCATTCATTCTTCAAACCTGGAGCTCGTGGATGAGCAGGAAATGGAGCCGGTGGGCACAGAACGATCAGCCAAACAGAGCATTAGAATCATCACCAAATATTTACTGTACAGCCAACTCTTTTGTGTCGATGTGTAGGCAAGCCTGGCACCCAGGTATGGTTCCTGGTAAACTGCTGTGGGAGGATTGTGCCAACAAACACCTCTCTGAGCCAAAGTTCACCCGTCTGGCTTGTTTACAGTGATCATTGGCTGGCAGAGGAGGCAGCAAGACAACGTTACATGGGATTTGGCTTAGTTTGCTCTGCTCATGTATGTATGTATGTATGTATGTATGTATGCATGCATGCAGGGCCGGATTAAGAATGGGGCGGATGGAGGTGCAGCTCCAAGCCCCCAAGCCTCCAAGCTCCAAGCCCCCCATTGAAAATAGGCCCAGAGGATCCGCTGCAGTGCAGGCAGCCAGTGCTGACAGGAAAAAACTATTTCCTGTCACCACATACAGTAGCTCACTCACCTCCTGATTCACCCCCACCCAAACTGGTTAGCTGTCCTGATCACCCTGAAACTGTCTTTCCGTATCCAAGGCTCCGCCCCCAGGTCCGTCCGAAGCTACACCCACATGCAGCCCGAGGCCCCGTCCCCATGCAACCCGAGGCCTCCCTCATCCAAAATAAATGCTTATGGTTACCATTCCTGCTGCAGTTTCCCAACTATAAAATGCCTCATGAGGAGGGGAAGGGTCTGTGCAGGAGGCTGCTGTCTTTCAGGAGAGCTGGGTCGGTGGATGTCAGAGCTGAGGGCATGCAAACCATGTGAGTAGCAGCCCACACCAGGCCCTGAGGTCTCCTCTCTTCCTATGTAAGTGTATACCCTCAGTTTTGCGTTTTGTGTGTGTGTGTGTGTGTGTGTGTGTGTGTGTGTGTGTGTCAGTACTGTAAGTGGTGTCTGTGTCAGTAAGTTTTGGGTTTTATGTGTGTGTGTGTGTGTGTGTGTCAGTAAGTAGTGTCTGTGTCAGTAAGTTTTGTGTTGTGTGTGTGTGTGTCAGTAAGTAGTGTCTGTCAGTAAGTGGTGTCTGTGTCTGTAAGTTTTACGTTGTGTGTCAGTAAGCAGTGCATACTTGCCTACCTGCCCCTCTCCATGAGGGAGAAAATGCTCTGTTCCTGGACTTTCCTGGTAATGTATGATTGCCATCACCTGTGGTGAGCTGGGTAATTGATAAGAAAAGTGTTTCACCTCAGGTGATGGCAATCATACATTACCAGGAAAGTCCAGGAACAGAGCATTTTCTCCCTCATGGAGGGGGTCAGGTAGGCAAGTATGAAGCAGTGTCTGTCAGTAAGTGGTGTCTGTCAGTAAGTTTTGTGTTTTGTGTGTGTGTGTGTGTGTGTGTGTGTGTGTGTCAGTAAGTAGTGTCTGTGTCAGTAAGTTTTGCGTTTTGTGTGTGTCAGTAAGTAGTGTCTGTCAGTAAGTTTTGCAATGTGTGTGTGTCGGTAAGTAGTGTCTGTGTCAGTAAGTATTGTGTTGTATGTGTGTGTGTGTGTCAGTAAGTGGGTTCTGCCAGAAAGTGTTGTCTGTGTCAGTAAGTATTGTGTTGTGTGTGTCAGTAAGTGGGTTCTGTGTCAGTAAGTTTATCTGTGTTGTGCATGTGTGTCAGTAAGTAATGTCTGTCAGTAAGTGGTGACTGTGGCAGTAAGTTTGTGTGTGTTGTGTCTGTCAGTAAGTTGTGTCTGAGGCAGTGTCAGTAAGGGGTATCAGTCATTAAGTGGTGTCTGTGTCAGTTTATCTGTGTTAGTAAGCAGTGTGTGTGTGTGTGTGTGTGTGTGTGTGTGTGTGTGTGTGTCAGTAAGTAGTATCTGTATCAGTAAGTTGTATCTGTGTCAGTAAGGGGTGTGTATTAGTAAGTATGTATGTGCCAATAAGTGGTATCTGTCAGTAAGTATTGTCTGTGTCAGTTAGGTGTGTCAGTAAGTGTGTCTGTGTCAGTAAGGAGTGTCTCAGTAAGTGGTCTGTGTCAGTAGGTTGTATCTGTGTCAGTAAGGGGTGCCTGTCAGTAAGTTTGTATGTTCCAATAAGGGGCATCTGTGTCAGTAAGTGGTGCCTGTGTCAGTAAGGGCTGTCTGTGTTAGTAAGTGGTATCTGTCAGTAAATGTGTTTGTATCAGTAAGGAGTGTCTGTGTACAGTATGTAAATGTGTGTGTGTCAGTAAGTATATATCTGTGTGTTTGCGTCAGTAAGTGCAATCTGTGTTAGTAAGTGGTATCTGTCAGTAAGTGGGGTGTCTGTGTAAGTGGTGTCTGTCAGTAAGGGGTGTCTGTGTCAGCAAGTGTGTCAGTGTCAGTCAGAGGGGTCTTTATCCGTAAGGGCTATCTGTGTCCATAAGAGGTGTCTGTATAGGTAAGTGGTGTCTGTCAGTAAGGGGTGTCCGTGTCCAGGGCCGCCATCTGGGGAGGGGGCTGCTGGGACAGGAGTACCTGGCCTGGATAGAGAGGGGGGCTACCTCTGGCTCCTATAGTAGGGGCTGACACTGCACTTAAACTCTGGCTGGCCCGCAAAGGGCTCATCTTCCAGCTCGGATGTGGCCCGGTAACCACCCTCTTGTGTGTTCCCAGCCAGCCTGGCAGCCCACCGTGTGCAATCTGTGGATGCCTGAGATGTCCCTGGGCCAGTAGAGTGCTTGGCGGCCAGCATCATATCACTGGTGAGGACCTTTGTATTAATGTTGCCGCTGAGAGGGGAGTGTGTGTGTGTGGTGGGGGGGAGGTCACTGAGAAACAGAGGGGAATGTCAGTAAGGGGTGTCTGTTATTAAATATGTATGTGTCAATAAGTGGTGTCTATGTCCGCAAGTGCCAGCTGTCAGTAAGTGGTCTGTGTCAGTAAGGTGCGTCAGTGTTTCTGTCAGTAATAGTGTTCCCTCTAGAAATTGTAGAGGGCAGTGCGCTGGCCCCAGGAAAGGGGGCACGGCCATGCAAATTAGGGGGGGGGTCAGCGAACGTCATTTAAGTGGGCGATGCGGCCCACAGACGTTACTACAGGGGGGCGTGTGTGGCCGGCGGCGTCACTGTTGGGGGCGTGCCCAACACCTACGGAGGTACTGGGCTTTCCCCAAGCTGTCTCCTGTAGCATGAATGGATGCCGTGCGCATTCGCACGGCCTCTTTACATGCTGGGAGGGCAGGAAGTGGACGGCTGTTTTAGCAGGGCGCCACAGAAAGGGTGGATTTTGCCCTTAAAAAATCGGGCAGGGTGTGGCGCCCTGCTAAAACAGCCTAGCGTGAACACTAAGTAAGTGGAAAATGTAATTAAGGGGTGCCTGTGCCCATATGTGATATCTGTCAGTAAGTGGTGTCTATGTCAGAAATGTGTCTGTGTAGGTGTCAGTAAGTATCAGTAAGTGTGTCAGTAGGTGGTGTGTGTCAGTAAGTGTCTGTGTCAGTAAGTGGGTCTGTATCTGTATTTATGTATGTAAGGGGTGTCTGTCTGCAAGTGTGCCTGTGTCAGTAAGTGGTATCTGCATCAATAAGTATCTGTATCAGTAACTGTGTGCCATGAGCCCTCAGCTACTCTGTATTGCCCCCATCTTTTCTAATCTTTCCATACCTGCTCTGTTTTGCCCCATTGTTTCTCCCTTTTCCACCTAATTTGCATGTTGATACAGCTCTTTGTTTCATATGGCGGTCACTGTGATGCTCTCTGTATTATATGCTGGTCACTGAGATGATTTCTGTATCATATGGTGGTCACTGTGATGCTCTCTGTATTATATGCTGGTCACTGAGGTGATTTCTGTGTCATATGGTGGTCACTGTGATGCTCTCTGTATTATATGCTGGTCACTGAGATGATTTTTGTATCATATGGTGGTCACTGATGCTCTGCATTATATATGCTGGTCACAAACTTTTTCTTGTTATAGCGCCACTATTAAGTTTAAGGTAGGCACTAGCTAGGACCTCCATCGAGATAGCACAGGCTACACCCCCTATTTAGGCCACACCCACACCACACTGGTTACCCCCCACATCACTAGTCACACCACCACAGCGCTTGTCACACCTTCTGCCTAGGCACACAATAGGCCCTTCCTAAATTTCAGCTCCAGGCCCATGTGGACCTTAATCTGGCACTGTATGTATGTATGTATGTATGTATGTATGTATGTATGTATGATGGATGTGTCTATCAACCAGAAAGTGATGTGCACACACAGTTCTGTCCTTCGCTTCTGGATTCTCTGCACCAAAAACACATTGATGTTTATTTAACAGAATGGAGATTGCGGAAATGTTTTGTAATACTACAACATAGGAACAAAGGGTGCAGGTGCACCATACACCATTAAAATTATTATAACAATAATATAATATTTGAGGTTCTTGGCATATATTGGGTCAGTATATGAGCCTGCCCACCTGCTTCACGGTGACCTAATCGGACAGGTCCCTAACACTATAGGGGTTCACCTCCGGGACGCAGATCACCCCCAGACCACCCCAGCCAAACCAACCCAGGGCATCACACAGAAAAAGGATAGGAGTGAAAGATCAGTGTTAAGCAAATGAAAGAGGCTGCTGAATGTAAAAGAAAAGAAGAGGACAGCAGTAAAGTGTTAGAATGTGAAGTTTAGCTGAGCAGTGTTATAAGTGTAAAAAATTTGAAAAAGCTACATAAATATAAAAAATGTTATATGTATGTAGCTTTTTTCACATTTTTTACACTTATAACACTGCTCAGCTAAACTTCACATTCTAACACTTTACTGCTGTCCTCTTCTTTTCTTTTACATTCAGCAGCCTCTTTCATTTGCTTAACACTGATCTTTCACTCCTATCCTTTTTCTGTGTGATGCCCTGGGTTGGTTTGGCTGGGGTGGTCGGGGGGGTGATCTGCATCCCGGAGGTGAACCCCTATAGTGTTAGGGACCTGACCGATGAGGTCACCGTGAAGCAGGTGGGCAGGCTCATATACTGGCCAATATATGCCAAGAACCTCAAATATTATATTATTGTTATAATAATTCTAATGGTGTATGGTGCACCTGCACCCTTTGTTCCTATGTTGTAGTATTACAGTACTTAGTCCCAGCAAGGTAGCACATCCCATTATAATAAGCTAGGGTGTGCAGTCCAGGCCCCGTTTCCATATGGAAATGTTTTGTAACACAGAGCGACAACTTCGGTTCTGTCTGACGTTATCCCCTGCAATTCAGTCAACATTCTTTTCCCACCAAATTGTCCCAGTTTAAATAGCCCATACTCCAATAAGAGCCCAGCCCGCAGATCAGGAAGAAGTAAAGTGCTTCCAACTACTGGGGGATGGGCGGCTGTGGATGCGCATAATCACAGCGGCACATGTGCAATGTGGAAAGTCCGCCATGTGCATTGGGACTTCCAGCTGCCCACCAAAGGGTGATCCCTCTCCAGCAGGGAGGCCTGATTAAAGTTAATGGATGACATCAGTCAGTGCATGCAAGAGCCGCTGTCTTCTATGGGGTTGGCCATGGACGGCCTGGAGATGAATTAGAGCCCTGGCACTGAAGTGGCCTATGGCATTCGCACTCTCGAAAAAGGTGCATGGCCGTGTCTATGCTGGGCAGCTCAGCAGAGCGCCAGGGGGCTAAGCTGCCCGGCCAGCCCATCTCCCCGTGTGGCCGGAACAGCCCATTACAGGCCCTTCTGGCATTTGCTGGAAGTAGCAGATGGCCAATCCGGCCCTGGGGATGGCTGTAGCCGGGTCTGGTGGATGGAAAGAAGTAGAAATCTCCAATATCTCCTGCTGTCCTTATTGGGATATTTAGAGGATACTTAATTCATTCCTTAAACATGCGGAACAGTAGTTTGCGTGTATTATAAAGGCAGAATTGATTAGTACATAGGCCCCATTGTCCCTCAGCTAAAAATATAGCTACAGCAAACATTAGTGAATGTCATAAACCATAGAAGAAGGGAAATCCGATGATACAGTGTCACTACAGATATAAGAAGCTCCATTTATGCTGAATATTTGGTTATTACTGGGGTGGGCGTTGCGATGATCATTGTGCACAGGAAACCACCTGCTTCCTATTCATCTCCATTAATGTCAGTGTATATTCCCATCATACAATGCTGAAGATATAAAACCTCCATACATAGATCAAATTGCAGCTTAACCAAAAAGACATTACAATGTAATCACGGAGGTGAGCAGGAAGTCATATTAGCTGCATTGTCCCCCACCGGCCTTCCTAGTCCCATGTGCTCCTAGAGAAATTCCCATCCCTCCCCTCCATATTTCCCAGCCGACCCCGAGTGTCACTCCCTCCGTTGGCTCTGAGCCATGACTGCAGATTTCCAGTCTTACAGGATCACAGCAGAACTCATGCAATGGGTTTGTAACCTTTCCGGTGAACTTGTCTAATCTCATGGTAGAGCCGAGCGTTGCTATTTCCCCTTACATGCATGTCTCATCATATGTCACGCTGCAAGGCTCACAGCTACATCCCCTGTAATGGTGACACAGATGAGGGCAAACAGATAACATGTTGGAAGATCTGCGCTCTGCAGAAGGCAGCTTAGCGTTAGTTACCATTGGGAACATTATTGTGCTTGACAGATCCCAGTAGGATCTACACACGCCAGGTCTATGGTAAGAAATAGCATTTCGATTAACTACGCATTGACATGGGAGTTAAAAAATGTGAATACGGGGGTTTCTCTGGTGACCAGCCTTATATATGTTTACCTTGTGCACTGCAATATGGCAGTAGGTCTTTGGTTCAAATCAAAAGGATTGGAACACAAAACCCCACAACCTCACAGCGTAGAACTCAATTCAGGCGTAACCTCATTTACCAACCATTTTTCACTGTACAGTGAGGGTCATTCCAAGTTGATCGCTCGCTAGCAGTTTTTAGTAGCCGTGCAAACGCTAAGTCGCCGCCCACTAGGAGTGTATTTTAGCTCAGCAGAAGTGCGAACGAAAGGATCGCACAGCGGCTGCAAAGTGTTTTTGTGCAGTTTCAGAGTAGCTTCAGACCTACTCAGCACTTGCGATCATTTCAGACTGTTCATTCCTGTTTTGACGTCACAAACACGCCTTGCGTTCGCCCAGCCACGCCTGCGTTTTTCCTGGCACGCCTCTCTCTGAAAACGGTCAGTTGACACCCAGAAACGCCGACTTCATGTCAATCACTCTGCGGCAAGCAGTGCGACTGAAAAGCATCGCTAGACCCTGTGTGAAACTACATAGTTTGTTGTAATAGTACGTCGCGCGTGCGCATTGCGCCACATACGCATGCGCAGAAGTGCCGATTTTTTACCTCATTGCTGCACAGCAAATGAATGCAGCTAGCGATCAACTCGGAATGACCCCCAGTGTGTTAAGCACTGCGCATCATTGATGCTGTGACATACCATACCATGGCCTATTGAGACGCAACATAATATAATACCAGTTTTCAGATGGCAGATGGCGTATTTCCAAAACTGTACTGCACCTGCGTCAAACATCTACCCAGCGCACCTTACATGTTGTGAAATACAAACGCAAAGTCCATGCAGATAATCAATTGATGACAAGACCCTCCTGCCTGTCCCATGTATATAATATTTTATACATGTGTGCATTGGGAATACAGTACAGGTATATTTGATTTAAACCAAACAGGAGGGGTGCAACTTGTAAATTACTAAAACACTGTTTTTCTACCATAGAGAAAGGGCACCAGATTCATACAGTATTCACGTGTTGCTAAGTGGCACCCGATTTCGTGAGGTTGTTCTGGGTGGGTAGGCAAGTATGACCCAAGTGCATGAATGCATATATTCACCAGTATATACATAGGGGGTAATTCAGACCTGATCGCTCGCTAGGGTTTTTTGCACTGCTGCAAACAGATAGTTGCTGCCCACAGGAGAGTGTATTTTCACTTTCCAAGTGTGTGAACGCATGTGTAGCAGAGATGTACGAACAGATCTTATGAAATCTCTGCGCAGCCCAGGACTTACTCAGCCGCTGCGATCACTTCAGCCTGTGTCCAGGACTGGAACTGACGTCAGGATCCCTCCCTGCAAACGCATGAACACGCCTGCGTTTTTCCAACCACTCCCAGAAAATGGTCAGTTGCCACCCACAAACGCCCTCTTCCTGTCAATCTCCTTGCAAACACCCGTGCGAATGGACCCTTCGCACAAACCCATCGCTGAGTGGCGATCCGCTTTGTACCTGTGCAATGTGCCTGCGCATTACGGTGCATACACATGCGCAGTTTTGACCTGATCGCAGCGCTGCAAAATACGCTGGCGAGCGATCAGGTCTAAATTACCCCCATAGTTTTATGCATCTCTGCGGCTGTACCGCACCTATCCGTAAGCTTAGCTTCACAGTCACCTGTATTACCTGTGCACACTGGCACTAGCCCTATAGTAGGAGCAAAAGCTCAATCTGGAAACAGGTGGAAATTACCCGAGGGCACACTGCATAATCCCCCAGTGGCACACTCAGGGCCGGCTCCAGGCATGTTCGAATTGAGCGGCCGCACGGGGAGCCACCCTCAATGGGCGCTGCGCGCTGGCGCCGCCATATTTGAACCTGGAGCCGGCTCTGTGCAGCATTACCCAGCCTTAAACTCTTCTTGTGGGCCAGTGCGCGCTGTGCGGTGCCAATGCCTGACGTTAGACGCCGGCACCGCTTTGGAGTCCGCCCGCACCCTCAGATAGCAGCACTCCTCCCCCTCCCAGCGCCGCAGGTATTGTGAGGGGCATTTATGGATGGCACTGTGTGGGGTCATATCTACACTGTGGGGGCATTTTTGTATCTGGCACTGTGGGGGCATAGCCGGCACTGTGGGGCCATTTATGTATCTGACACTGTGGGGGCATAGCCGGCACTGTGGGGCCATTTATGTATCTGACACTGTGGGGGCATTTTTGTATCTGGCACTGTGTGGGCATATCTGCACTGTGGGGGCATTTATTTATCTGGCACTGTGGGGGCATAGCTGGCACTGTGGGGCCATTTATGTATCTGACACTGTGGGGGCATTTATGTATCTGGCACTGTGGGGGCATATCTGGCACTGTGGGGGCGTTTATGTATCTGGCACTGTGGGGGCATTTATCTGGCACTGTGGGGGCATTTATGTATCTGGCACTGTGGGGGCATTTATGTATCTGGCACTGTGGGGGCATTTATGTATCTGGCACTGTGGGGGCATATCTGGCACTGTGGGGGCATTTATGTATAAGGCACTGTGACAGCATTTATTTATCTGGCACTGTGGGGGCATATCTGGCACTGTGGGGGCATTTATGTATCTGGCACTGCTGGGGGGCATATCATGTGTAGCTGGCACTGCTGCGGGGCATGTCATATGTTGCTGGCACTGCTGGGGGGCATGTCATGTGTAGCTGGCACTCCTGGGGGGTATGTCATGTGTTGCTGGCACTGCTGGGGGCATGTCATGTGTAGCTGGCACTGCTGGGGGGCATATCATGTGTAGCTGGCACTGCTGCGGGGCATGTCATATGTTGCTGGCACTGCTGGGGGGCATGTCATGTGTAGCTGGCACTGCTGGGGGGCATGTCATGTGTAGCTGGCACTGCTGGGGGGCATGTCATGTGTAGCTGGCACTGCTGGGGGGCATGTCCTGTGTAGATGGCACTGCTGGGGGGCATGTCATGTGTAGCTGGCACTGCTGGGGGGCATGTCATGTGTTGCTGGCACTGCTGGGGAGCATATCATGTAGTGTTCCCGCTAGGCGTCTGTGGCTAGGCATAGTGTCTCAGTGCTCTACCTGGCGCAATGCGTCTCAGTGCTCTACCTGGCGCAGTGTGTCTCAGTGCTCTACCTGGCGCAATGTGTCTCAGTGCTCTACCTGGCGCAATATGTCTCAGTGCTCTGCCTGGCGCAAAGTGTCTAACGTGCTTTGCCTGGCGCAAAGTGTTTAACGTGCTCCGCCTGGCGCAAAGTGGTTCTACCTGGTGCAATGTGTATTAGCTGCACTACTGTGCAGCTAATACACATTTTGGAGACTAGAGGAGAGTCTTATTGTGCATGGGAGGGCATTCCACAGAGTGGGTGCAGCCCGAGGAAAGTCCTGTAATCGTGCATGGTAGCGAGTAATGAGTGTGGATGAGAGACGTAGATCTTGTGCAGAGCGGAGAGGTCGGGTTGGGAGATATTATGAGATGAGTGAAGAGATGTATGTTGGTGTAGTTTGGTTAATGGCCTTATGTGTCAGTAAAAGTATTTTATTATATTGAATATGGATCTTGAGACAGATTGAATGTGGGGAATAAAGTACAGATCAGAGTCAGGATGACACCTAGGCAGTGAGCTTGTGGGGTAGGGATGATTGCCGAGTTATAAACAGTGATAGAGATATCAGGTTGGTACCTACTATTGGCCGGTGGAAATATAATTAATTCTGTTTTGGAAATATTAAGTTTGAGGTGGCGAGATGTCATCCAAGATGAGATGGCAGAAAGACATTCAGTGACACGGTCCAGTACAGATAGGGACAAATCAGGGGAGGATAGGTAGATCTGAGCATCATCCGCATACAGATGATACTGAAAACCAAAAGAGCTGATTAGTTTACCAAGAGATGAGGTATAGACAGAGAAAAGCAGAGGACCCAAGACTGAGCCTTGCGGTACTCCAACTGAAAGAGGTAAAGAGGAGGAGGTGGAATCAGAGAAGCGAACACTGAAGGAGCGATTAGATAGGTAGGATGAGAACCAGGAGAGGGTCATGTCCTGAAGACCTAGCGATTGTAGTTTGTGTATGAGAAGAGAGTGGACATCAGTTTCAAAAGCAGCAGAGAAATCAAGAAGAATAAGTAGTGTGTAATGGTCTTTAGTGACCAGATCATTCACTACCTTAGTCAGTGCTGTCTCTCTGGAGATTTGGGCACAAATGTCTGGAGAAACCTCACCTGCCATAGGGCTAGTTCATGTTTTGATAGTGTTACAGATTTTGCGTCTTAAGACGCACCAGACGGCAATGTGAGTAGGACCTTTAGTAATTGCACATTCGGACGTATGGATGTACACCAGAGAAGTTTCCTGAGGCATCATTAACATAAAGTCACAGAAACGACTGCACTAAAAGAAGCATGGGCATCCGATGCTGCGTCTGACTCTGAGTTAGGCCCAGCAGCCTGATAAACCATGTCTTATACTGTGTGTGGTGATAATGAAATAATACTTATTGGGTCAAAAATTGCAGGAGATGAGAAATACCGTATCCCGCTATACATTAAATAAGCAGAGCGGAGAGACCCACAGGGAACCAATGAAGACGTTGTCCCCTGACTCTGTATATAAATGTCACTATGCCTCTACTGAGCAGTATGTGAACAGCTTTCTGCAGTGCTCCTGTCTTCGAGGCTCACGGTGGGAAGGGTAGGGGGGGGGGGTGACATGCCTCCCATGGTGATGAAAGCCAATGTAATAAGCTGTCTTAAGAAGTAGATTCAAATCTCTTAATTTTCCCCAGGTCAGTGCTATAGGGAGGACACCTAATGACCAAGGGAGCAATGACACACAAGAGGGAGGACCGTAGCTTGGTGCAATTAGATGATCCACATCCCCTGTAATGTGTCTCTGGAAACCAGGGACTGCCTTAGTCCTGAGAGACCTCCAGAGATCTTGGTTCAGTTTCAGACACCACAAGAGCATGCGAGGCAGAGAGGGGATGAATAATCTACTCGCATTAATCATGGCTTTCTGATACCAGCACATGGAAAATATGCAATTGATCTCTGTAAATGACTGTCCCCAAGGAAAGGTGAAGATAGTCCTTTGCGTCAGAGTATATATCATCTTACACCAGAGTACATCCAGACTTACAGACAAGTATTCCTACTGGGCAGAGTGCTGAACTGGGAGGAGGCACATGTATCTGAACACATTACGCCACAATTCCCTGTATTACTGTATAAGTAGTTTGTGGCCCCTGGACTAGAATTTGAGGAGGTAAATGGCCTTGTGTGTTGCAGACTGTGTCAGCAGAAGGGCCTGTCGATTGTCGACTCACATAAAGCACAACGTCAAATGGCAACAGTGTGACGCACAGCCCGCTGTCCCAGATTCAGGGCTGTACATATGAACTAGTTTCTAATGCAGAGATGTAGCCTTTTATATTGTCACATTCATCCGGTGACAGTAACAAAGTTTGCAAACTTTATATTTTGTAAGTTCTCAGGCATTACAACCCCTGCAAGTACTATTCAATTCTACCTCCTGCAATCTCACCTGGCAATGTCATACGTTGTTGATTAACTATCGGTACTCTGAGAGAGACGACTACAGGATCCCCAGATTTACTAACAGTTGGTTTCAAAATCGAACACAAAAATTACACAGAAATCCCCAAAATATTAGAAGGGCAATTTTAGCTTCTAAAATACATTCTATTGGTTGTAACTTAATCGTGATGCCTTTAAAAGTGGAATCCATTCTCCGAACAACCTCCCACCTCCTCCACCTACCTCTGGTTGTAACTTAATTGTGATGCCTTTAAAAGTGGAATCCATTCTCCGAACAACCTCCCACCTCCTCCACCTACCTCTCCTCTCTCCCTAATCCTACTAGCCTTCATAACAAACATAAAACCAAAAACAGAAAGTACACTAACAAACTTACAACAGCAAAAACGCACACACTCCACAGACACACGCGCACAAACACACACATCCCCCCCCCCCCACACACACACACACATACACAATAAATGCGACTACTGTAGATCAAAAATATGACAAACATCAGAATGACAACACACTACAGAAACAGACAAGACAAAACGCACATCACTCATTGTTTTCCCTCTTAATTGAATCCCCCTCTCTCTTCACTTCACAGAACTCTCTTCCAGATGGCTTGGGTGTGTGGCAGCACTTTTATAATGAGCTATTGATGCTTGCAGTGCATGTGGTATGTCTGAGCCAATAGGAACACATACCACTAGTCAAAAATGATGCACATCAAATTCTATTTTGAAATTTACCTTAAAATGGAATGTTAGTAAATGAGCGATTTGGACAGTGAAATAGAAAGTTGTTATGAGTCAATTTAAATCAACTTTGAAAACAACTACAAAATCAATCTTTAGTAAATATACCCCTCACTTTTGGCCTGGAGTCGGTTCTATAGTCAATTTCATGGTCGGTTTTGCCTTTAGTAAATCTCCAATATGCTTGTTTGAATGGAAATTGACTAAAATTACACCAAAAGCCCCAAATTGACCGTTAGTAAATATGCCCCTATCTGTCATCAATTCCAGGTGATGCCTCTTTTGCCCAGTGTAATCCTTTCTAGTGCACATATTCTTCGTCGATGGATAATCCTTCGAACTGAAGCCCAAAATGGAAGTATCCCCCCCCCCCAAAAAAAAACACATTTTCTGGGGGTATCCACCAATATTAAGCATCTCCTGAATGTATGGGAAGAGAACGGAACAGGATATCCTAGGTTTTCAATTACAAATGCACCTCACCCCCAATATATTTCTATTGGGGTGCTAAAATGCTCAATTTACCATGCTAAGGTACGCAAACCTTTCCCGAGATTGGCTTAAGTAACCAACAGCATCTTAGAAACTTAGAGACATTGAATGTGACGTCAGACAAGGACCTCTTGGCCCATCTAGTCTGCCCTTTTGCATTTATCCTTATGGAAACTTAAACCCTATTTGTTCCTCTTTATAAGAATATTCTTATACCTATGATATTAGCCATTGAAGTCTATGGGCTACAGATTACAAAAATGTATGGAGAGGAATCCACAGGAATGGCTGCTCACCGACGTGTGTGCGGTACCGAGGCCGAGTCCTGAACCCGAAAGTAATCCTATCAGCGATCAGTATTGGTATAGAAAAGACCTTGTCAGTTTAATGGTTAATAATAAATACAGTGTCAAAAAAGATTAGCACGTCACAAATACTAGATATCTATGCAACCTCGGTCCTCAAGTACCCCCAACAGTTCATGTTTTCCAGGTCACCTAGCTGGTGCACAGGTGTAGTCATTACTCACTGACACATTATAAAAGACCCACAGGTGGAGCAAATTATTTCACTTGCAATCCTGTGAGGAGACCAGGAAAACATGAACTGTTGGGGGTACTTGAAGACCGTGGTTGAGAACCACTGGAATATTCTACGTATCATTACTTTGTAAAAATAAAAAAATAAAAATGAATAAGGAGAATATACCAAATGCATTACATTTAATTTTGTGGGTTTCTTTTTAAATAATTTTTCAGTTCTAAATTTGTCACTTTAAAACACAATTCCCATCTGACTCACCGCTCATCCAGCAGACACCAGGGGACACAGTGCCATATTCTCAGCACCTCCGACACACACAGGCCCGGCAACCACTGAGCACAGGGAGATGCAGCTATCACCATGGAAACTTCATCGTTTTCTCCTTGAGTAACTGAGCAAATAGTCCCATAAAAGCCATTGTTTATATACTGGCATGAAAATAAAACCTGTCTACTTTGAACACCCTCCCCCCCCCCCCCCCCCACCCCCTTTTATTTTTCTTTCTTTTTTTGAAATCTATTCCCCCAATGCTTCCTGCAAAATGCTATTGAATTATCTGGCTGGGAAACTGTTAAACTGTCAATGCCGGTTTATTTAAGCATATTTTCTGTATTTAAAAGCTCTAGAGCCGGTAGAGTGCCGCATGATGCATACAGAACAGTTGGTGCGGTGCCAAATGACTCGGCTATATGCGCCAATTGAGTTTCTGTTTTATTTATACACACAGCGATCTGCAAATCTATTATTTGTGGTTCACACTGAAAGAAAAAAATGAAGAAAGTTCTGTAAGAAGTTTAGTGGGTAAAAAAAACTGTATTGTTATTTTATTGTTTATTTTTCATGACTTTACAGAAATAGCTGCCCCCCCAAAAAAAAATGTTTATTTTAAATGACCCAGTACTTTGAGAGTCCCAGCATTCATATCATCCCCTTAAGCAGATGTAAGCGCCAGGAACCCGCCTGCAATATCATTAGCTCCTAGCAGGCTGCATTCTCATTCATTGGTGCAGCTCAGAGATGCAACTAGTGGGGAGGGGCGTAATCTGGGGACAACCCCCCCCCCCAAAAAAAAAAAACAGCTCCAGAATTGAGCAGATCCATGCAGTGTGCAACCACACATCCAATCCCTTGCAGCCACACACTACATAGATCTGCCCAGCCACAACACTAATCACCCCTTCACAAAGTACAAGTTAAGTTTCAAATGGTTACACTCTCCAGTTTGGAATTCTCTAGCTTTCAATGCAAGGGCAGATAGCTCAATGAATAGAGTGTCTGACTGCAATGATATAGACAGTGGGTTCAAATCCCAGGCAAATCCCGTCCTGAAATGTAATAAAGGACGGTGCGACTGAACAGCTTAGAACTCTAAAGTCAAGTCCATGAATGCCGTACAGGTATTAGTAACAAAAGGGGTGGGTGTAGGAGACAGGGGCGGTCAGGAAATGCTGGCCTTCAAAAAGGGGAGCAGCTGCAGTGGTTAAAGAAGGGTGGTATGGGGTGGTACCGCGTACCATTAAGAAATGTGGTGGTGGTGTTATGCAGTACCACTAGCCCACTGCTGGGGCATAATTTATAAGGGGCTTTTTTGTAAAATAGTGTCAGTGGCATAATAATTAATAGGCATTACGGTGTATGGCATAATATGTAAGGCAATATGGTGTGTGGCATAATGTGTAAGGCATTACGGTGTGTGGCATAATGTGTAATGGGCATTATGGTGTGTGGCATAATGTGTAATGGGCATCAAGGTGTGTGGCATAATGTGTAATGGGCATTATGGTGTGTGGCATAAAGTGTAATAAGCATTATGGTGTGTGGCATAATTTGTAATAAGCCTTACAGTGTGTGGCATAATGTGTAAGGGGGCATTATGTTGTGTGGCATAATGTGTAATAAGCCTTACGGTGTGTGGCATAATGTGTAAGGGGGCATTATTGTGTGTGGCATAATGTGTAATGGGCATAATGATGTGTTGCATAATGTGGCTATGCCCCTATTGTCATGTAGCCACTCCCCTTGTTTCATGTGACCACGCCCCCGCGTGACATGTGACCATGACCATTTTCACTATCAGTACCACTAAGAAAAAATTTCTACTTGCACCAGTGGGAAGATGCAAGCGAAAGTAATTAGATAATTCATAAATGACAAGTGCTGCCAACAGCGCCTCCCATCCTGCAGTGCTATGTGCGGAGCACAGTCCGCACACACCTAGTTATGGCCCTGGTGTTGGGCACAAGCCTTCAGAGGAACACCCACTTGCTGGTGTACAGTCCTGCTAAAGAGGTTCAGCTGCTCCAACCCTGGTGTAGTCTCACCCCTATGGAACATGGTCATGTTCCTCTTAAGACCAGAGTTCAACATTATCTATTGGCCTCATTCACCTGCAATAAGCTGACTTTTATATCTGCACTTACTGTAGCTACTTAGAACATACCGCATTAATTACACTCTTAATTTCAGCTGCTTGCATACACACAAATCCCAGTAGGGATTAATAGATTGTGAAAATAATACAGTATTACCTGCTGGGAATATATCATTAACAAGTTGTCTATATTGTACTGTATGACCTTTGCTTCTTGTCACATTATATTTGATATCACCGATGTTCCGCATCATTTTGATGCAATTCTCTCATCTCTATTCTGTGCTGGTTTGGAGACCCTGCTCCCTTCATTATTAGAAAAATAAATATAAAAAGCTTTGTTTATTTGGTCCAACTGTATAATTTGCTTCTCTATAAATATATAAATATATCATATTCAGCATCTGAACTTACTGCAAGGGTAACTCAACCAGACAAACCAGAGCAAAATATTGAAATCAGCTCTTGAAATGAAAATGTATTTTGAGATAAACTCCAGAAAGGAGAAAACTAGTCTCCAAATGTTGTTAAAAATTCTAAGGGTATTGGAAGTGTCTGAGTGACACCTTCTGCCTCTCTCTCTCTCTCTCTCTCTCTCTTTACACACATATATATATATATATATATATATATATATTATTCAGATTAGTCTACTAGTAGATTATATACACATTTGATAAACAAACAAGTCTAGTATTTTCCACCGCATACACATTAATTTAATTAAGTACATAATGGTTCTTGTATTTCCACTGTAGTTCATTTTGTGCTATTAAAAATATAACTTTTAGATACAATTTTAATCATAAAGAGCTGCTGGATATATTACAGGTGATGCTATACTACCTGCCAACTGTTGCGATGTTGTCGGGACTGTTGCGATTTTCATACCTCGGAAAAGGCAGAGTTTGACCCAAAGATGGGCATTTTTTGGTGGATCAGGGCTAGTTTGGGGCAGATGGTTACTGTGTTATTATGAGTCATGCGTACAGGTACGCCATTGGACGCCTGTTTGGGGATACTAGTGAGTGCTGTGGATGGAAAAGCACTGGGCAGTGCACAGGGAATTAACGAGGGACGTGCAAGTGGTAGCAGGGCACCATAACTGCCCTATAGCACCCGTATTTGGCTTGTATGGTGCAACTCCAACCAGTGGCGCTACTGCAGAGCTGCTCAGAGAAGAACGCTCCAGGCAGTGCTGTATTTCCTGGTCCCATTGGCCCTGCCCCTTTGACATGACATATGATCTCACCAGTTTCAGGGCGGGGCTGGCACAGATCCCTACTCCGGCGCTAGCAGTGCAACTACGCAGGAAGCCGCATGGATATTCGCATTAGCATAAGTTAGTGAATCTGGCACTTTGTGCGGGACTCCTAATCAGGTCCAATATACAGTATGCAAATATTTACTGATGTTTCTGAGAAACAAATGGAAGAAAATACTAATTACGGATGGGTCCACGGTTATCTTGACTAGTTTTCTGCGCCTAGGCACAACATGACTTATTAGCATAAACCCTTCATCTATTGTTCTCAGCTTCAATACAATACAGAGAACAATACAGCAGGGGATTAAGTCCGACTGGCCAGTCTCAGTTAATCCTATTAAAGGTCAAGATAAACGTGGACCCATCTGTATATCACATATGGTGCTGGCGATGGTTCATATCATTGTCACTATGTAAATTCTCCATTCATTCACTATCCCATCAGGCAGAGCCCTGTCATCCGGCTACTTGAGCTCACCAGTGGGCAGATTGCTATCACGAGTTAGCGCGCTAATGTCCTGAATACTCTGTGCTGCTGTGAACACAGAGGTCACCTGATTGGCTACGGATTATTTTCTCCCCACCTATGGCAAAACTGTGGTGACCCAGAGAAGAGCCTTAGAAAACGGCGCTCAGACAACAGTCAGATCACTTTAATCACTATAAATATTTATCCAGATAAAGGAAGCAATATTATATCTTACAAGGTGCAAATATACTAATGATTAAATGTTACGGCATTTCTTCTGAGGAGTAATAAACTGCATTACAAATCCACCCTAATGTACTGTGTATTCCCATAACACGATAGTTCATGCAGAAATGTAGCAAACGGCCTTTTTATTAACAGGATTCATTTTGCGTGGAAGGAAAGCACCAGGTGTTAGAAATGATTGTGGAAGTTTAATACTTTAATGCAAACAACAAGTGATACAAATCCTTTAGATGTGGATTATTTTCCCATTTGAATTGCCATAAAAATAGCATAGAAACATAGAACATGACGGCAGATAAGAACCACTTGGCTCATCTAGTCTGCCCCATTTTTTACCTATTGGTAACCTCAAGCCTTATTTGATCCCAAGTTCTGTGTAAGGATCTCCCTATGTCTATCCCATGATGTTTACATTGCCCTAGTGTCTTAGAGGTCTATTTACTAAAATAATGTGAAAAGGGGGAGTTTTCTGTTTTCACACCCTTTTCACATTATTTTAGTATCACCTGAATGTATTAATGGGCATTTGGAGCAGTTTTCATGAAAAACTGCTCCAAACCCTTAAATTCACTTTTTTTTAGTAACCCACATTGCATTCCCCATACTTACAATGGGAAATGTGATGTGGGCGAATTTACTAAAATATAAATGTGAAAAAATACCGCAGTGTGCCCTGTGATAATCTCAGCTCAGGCTGGCAAGATCACAGGGCAGCACTGCGATAGGGAGGCATTTGCCCCTAGCAGAGAAAGCTGAGCGGGGACCCGGCTCCAGTGATCAGCTACTGTATGTGTGCCCGATGGAGACACAGGCTGATCAAAGTGTTAAAAAATAAAAAGTAAAAAAAAAACCCAAAACCCATACTCGCCTGTCCAGGGTGCCGGTGTCCGCTGCTCCGCTTAGTGCTGCTGGGCGCCGGGTCCCCCATGTGCTGCAATGCGACCCTGTGCAGTAAAGTCACGCTGCAAAGCGGCAGCGCACCTTACAGCACCCGGGGTCACCGCAGAGCACAGGATTCGTCGCCCGGCAGCCCAGCAGGAGCAGCGTGGACAGGCTCCCTGGACTTGTAAGTATATTGTTCTGCTGGGGGGGGGTCTGCGGCGCGAGTGGGGGTCGACCGGGTGGCGGCGGTAGTGGTGATGTCGGCGGGGGTGGCGCATGCACAGTAGGACATCTGGGTATTTTTTACAAAAAATACCCCGATGATGCTGCGCAGAGGTATTGCAGAGACAGAGCTTGACCGCGAGCTCTGTCCCTGCATGTGATAAGTGATACATCCATGCAGTGCGAGTTGTGGCGATTTTATCACCTGTCATCCGCATCCTGGATGTGAATGGTGATAAATAGGCCCCTTAGCCTCTACCACCTCTGATGGGAGGCTATTCTTCTTATCCACTACTCTTTCTGTGAGGTCATTTTTACTCAGATTTCCCCTGAACCTCCCTCCAGTCTCAGTGCATGTCCTCATGTTCTAACACTTCTCATTCTGTGAAGAATGTCTCCCTCCTGTACCATGGTAAAACCCTTGTTTGCCCGACGGGGGAAAGCTACAAGTGATGTGGCACTGGATGTAGGACATTTTAAGAGAGGAGGGGGCTCATATCCAGCCTCCATCCAGGCCCAGTCCTCCTTAGCCAGCAGCATAGTGTGTGTGTGTGTGGGGGGAGGGAGGTCACTGGGAAAGTTAAGAGGCCAGTGGTGCATTTCCCACTAAGGAAATGTGAGGAAGGTACCTAGGGGGTGACACTTGCTGGGGAAGGGTAGTGGGGAAGTCATTATGACTTATTTTTTTATTTTGTAACTGGTGATGGAGCAGGGGGCAGCGATCGGTACATTGTGATGCTGGAGACGGGGTGAGGTTGGTAATTTGGCAGTGGGGAGACCCCAACATGAAGGGGCAGTGACATAATTGGGGGACCGATAATGTTGTGCCTAGGGGTGGTCTGACCCCTAAATTTTCCCCTGGAAGTGTCGTCTGTTTTCCCAGAGATTTTCTTATTGCTCATGTTCCATACACAGGGAATATGACGGCCGTACCATTTTCCTGGTAATTTTGCAGCGCTTCCGCTGCTGACTCAGGTCTGCAGAGAGGTAATTGCTTAGCAGATGGGTGCTGCATGTGCAGTGTGGGTCCCCTTGGACCCGAGGGCCTGTATACACTGCAAGCTCTGCTCCCATTACCGATATGCCACTGGTGTAGCGGTTGAAGTCACATGTATACAGCAAACAGTGAAGGCACTGTAATGACATGTGGGAGATTGTCTTGCGCGTTTCATTTTTGAACATTACCCTAGCCTTCTTGTTTTTGCAAAACACGTCAGAGACATATATAAGTTGTAGAACAGAACTGGTTTGATTCATCCGTAGGTCAAAAAATTAGGAAATAATTAGTGTAAATCAACATTTACGCCAAAACAGGAGTCTTCCTTCTTTTTCTTTTTTTGGCATGTCAGAGACACTAATATCCCACTTGCACTTATGTTGCAAACCATTTATTTTATGTAGAACATATGTATTCACTGTTAGACATTTGTTACAAAACACAGGTATGTGTAACTTATGTAAGATGAGAACATTCCTAACCCCACTCCCAGACGCATCACTTATGCCTGAGCATACGAACCATTCAGTGTCAGCAGAGCGTTCACAAACAGCCAATCACAAGTGGTCATCATCATCATCCACTATTTTCACCTGTCCCTGACCTCCTGCAAATAATACAACTTTCTCAGGCATGTATGTCTATTCTTCCCAGTCTGCGCAAACACACCCTTACTGTATTTGCCCTAGCTCAGAACACCCCATCCCGCCAGTCCTGGTATATTTGGGCATTAGCAGCAGAATCACACAAAATTGCATTGGCTAATGGGGGTCATTTCGAGTTGATCGTAGCTGTGCTAAATTTAGCACAGCTACGATCATCTTCCCTGACATGCGGGTGGACGCCCAGCACAGGGCTAGTCCGCCCCGCATGTCAGTCCCCCCCCCCCCCACCCCCCGCAGAAGTGCAAAGGCCTCGCACAGCGACAATGTCTTTGCACTTCAAAAGTAGCTCCCGGCCAGCGCAGCTTTAGCGTGCTGGCCGGGAGCTACTCCTCGCTCCCTGGCCTGCAGCGGCTGCGTGTGGCGTCACGCAGCCACTGCGGCCCGCCTCCTGTTCGGTCCAGCCACGCCTGAGTTGGCTGCACCGCACCTACGAAACGGCGGCCAAATGCTGCCATTCTGCCCCCTCCTGCCCAGCGATCACCTCTGCCTTTCAATCAGGCAGAGGCGATCGCACCCCTGTTGTGGCCTTTGGCGTCTAGCATGCGCCGGCGCCGTAGAGCGCCGGCGCATATGCAGTGGGGACCCGTTCACTTGGCTGTGTTAAAAAGCAGCGAGTGAACGGGTCAGAATGACCCCAAATATGCGTGCACGGACTGTACTCAGTCTTCTTTATCCCCACTGTGTGTACACTGCTGACAACAGGAGGAACGGCCGGTACCAGGGGTTGTTATACAACGGGAGTGGAAAGCGTCAATGTGTCACAACCCTTAATGGCTTATGTACATATAGAATGGTCCCATCTTCATCTTAATTTGACTTGATGTAGAATATTGTCCCTCTTTCATAGGGTTACTTGACAGTCATACAAAGGGCCTGATTCTGCCTATGGGCCTGATTCTGTCTGGGACGTACAGTAGCTGCATCACTGTTTGCACATTTTGTCAGATACATGTCTGCAACGTTATGCAAATGTTGCTACAAACCCATTCCCTGGTGTACATCCGTGCGTCCAAATGTGCAAGGACTGAGAAACCCACTGTCAGTGGCTGTAGACACTGGATTACCGCTTGGGGCTTCTTTAAAAGCTCCATCGGTCTCATCAACAACTTTCTTCTGTCCCATGACCGCTGTAGTTACACTGTCCTAGTATGGCCTCCTATATGAGCGTCTCTGCAACTCTGTATGCAACTTTTGTCAGCGGCACACACATAAGACACTCACATAAGGTGGACTATCTATGTGCATCTGCTTAAGCTACCTCTCAATGACTAGTCCCCATTCAGAAACACCCAGTACAGTACAAGATTGACAGTACAGTATATACAGCAGATAGTCAATAGGTTGGCACCTGATGGTCAACAGTTAATAGATCGACAGGGTCAAAAGATGGATAGTTTAATCGTCTACATGGACTTAAGTCAACAGGGCCAAAATGTGGACATGCAAATGGCTGAGACATAAAAGGTTGACACATTTTTTTATTTGTGTTATTTTAAACCTAACCCTCCCCCTAGTGCCTAACCCTAACCCTCCCTCTAGTGCCTGACCCTAACCCTCCCCCTGATGCCTAACCCTAACCCTCCCCCTAGTGTGTAACCCTAACCTTCCCCCTAGTGCCTAACCCTCCCCCTAGTGCCTAACCCTCCCCCTAGTGCCTAAGCCGCCCCCTAGTGCCTAACCCCAATCCTAACCGTAGTGCATAACCCTAACCCTCCCACTAGTGCCTAACCCTCCCCCTAGTGCCTAACCCTTCCCCTAGTGCCTAACCCCAACCTTCCCCTAGTGCCTAACCCTAACACTCCCCCTAGTGCCTAACCCTAACCTCCCCCTAGTGCCTAACCCTAACCTCCCCCTAGTGCCTAACCCTAACCTCCCCTTAGTGCCTATCCCTAACACTCCCCCTAGTGCCTAACCCTAACCTCCCCCCTAGTGCCTAACCCTCCCCCTAGTGCCTATCCCTAACACTCCCCCTAGTGTGTAACCCTAACCTTCCCCCTTGTGCCTAACCCTCACCCTAGTGCCTATCCCTATCCCTAGTGCATAACCACAACCTTCCCCCTATTGCCTGACCCTACCCCTAGTGCCTAACCCTCCCCCTAGTGCCTATCCCTAACACTCCCCCTAGTGTGTAACCCTAACCTTTCCCCTAGTGCCTAAGCCGCCCCCTAGTGCCTAACCCCAACCCTAACCCTAGTGCATAACCCTAACCCTCCCACTAGTGCCTAACCCTCCCCCTAGTGCCTAACTCTTCCCTAGTGCCTAACCCCAACCTTCCCCTAGTGCCTAACCCTAACACTCCCCCTAGTGCCTAACCCTAGCCTCCCCCTAGTGCCTAACCCTAACCTCCCCCTAGTGCCTATCCCTAACACTCCCCCTAGTGCCTAACCCTAACCTTCCCCCTAGTGCCTAACCCTCCCCCTAGTGCCTATCCCTTTCCCTAGTGCCTAACCACAACCTTCCCCCTAGTGCCTGACCCTACCCCTAGTGCCTAACCCTCCCCCTGGTGCCTATCCCCAACCCTACCCCTAGTGCGTAACCCTAACCCTCCCCTTAGTGCCTAACCCTCCCCCTAGTGCCTAACCCTCCCCCTAGTGTCTAACCCTAACCATCTATTACGGCAGCCTAATCCTAACTTTCCCCCTGGTGCCTAAGGCTAATCTCCCCCTAATGCCTAACCCTAACCCTCCCCCTAGTGCCTAACCCTCCCCCTAGTGTCTAACCCTAACCTCCCCCTAGTGCCTAACCCTAACCCTCCCCCTTGTGCCAAACCCTAACCCTCCCCCTAGTGTCTAACCCTAACCTCCCCCTAGTGCCTAACCCTAACCCTCCCCCTAGTGCCTAACCCTATCCCTTCCCCCAGTGCCTAACCCTCCCCCTACTGCCTAACCCTAACCCTCTCCCTAGTGTCTAACTCTAACCCTCTCCCTAGTGTCTAACCCTAACCCTCTCCCTAGTGCCTAACCCTAACTATCTATTACGGCAGCCTAATCCTAACTTTCCCCCTGGGACATAAGGCTAATCTCCCCCCTAGTGCATAACCCTAACCCTCATGACGTCTCTCCCATAGATCCAAAGAGTGGGCGGTCAGGCGGGGAGCAGTAGTGGTCCGGAAGCAGGAGCGGGGCTGGTGAGTATTGTGTGTTTTTTTATTTTCTTTATTCGTGTATGTGTGTAAGTGGCGCTCTTAGGAGGCACATCTACTGGGGGGCACAATGGCTGGGGGTCTACTGGGGGCACAATGGCTGGGGGTACAATGACTGGGGGCACATCTACTGGGGGCACAATGGCTGGGGGTACAATGACTGGGGGCACATCTACTGGGGGCTCAATTGCTGGGGTCACCTCTCCTGGGGTCACAACTACTGGGGACATAACTGCTGGTGGCACAACTGCTGGGGGCACATCTACTGGGGGCATAACTTCTGACTGGGGGCACATCTACTGGGGGCACGTCTACTGGGGGCACAACTACTGGGGCACAACTACAGGGGGCATAATGTCTGACTGGGGACATATCTACTGGGAGCATAACTACAGGGGGCATAACTACTAGGGCCATATCTACTGACTGGGGGCATAACTACTGACTCAGGGACATAACTACTGCGGGCATAACTACTGACTGGGGGCATAACTACAGGGGCATTACTACTGGGGGCAACACTACACGGGGCATTACCACTGGAGGCATTACTACTGGGTGTACTACGAATGAGGACATTGCAAAGGGGGTACTTTATAAGGGCCATCACTCCTGGGGACATAAGGGGCACTACTACTGGGGGCATTGTATAAGGGGCACTACTGCTGTGGGAATTATGTGTATTTGGGGTGCTACTACTGTGGGCTTTGTGTATAAGGGGCACTAATTTGTGTCATAACAAGAATAAGGGACACTACTATGTGGTGTAATGTTAATAAGATTGTGTTACTGTGCGGCATAATTTGAATTGGGTATACTATTGGATGACCACGCCCCTTTTGAGACCACACCCCTTTTATGATACGCGCAATCCCTTTATTTCACGGGCGTGGGGGAGGGGGGGGGGGAGTTCCACCACCTCTCTAGAACCACTTTAAGCACTGCACACAGGTTACCGGAATCGTAATTGTGCTTCACATTTAACGTACTGAAAATGTTGGAACTGTGTATTTCTTCTGCAGGGATGAAGCAAAAGGCTCATAACCATTACAAAAACACTTCCAATCAAGTCAGCTCGCCAAACGTTCGTCAGTGAGCGCTGATCAAGGACAGATCAAGACTAAAATACATTAAGCTAGATAAAAACAAGTCTGACTTTGTGACTCAAATGTCAGTCTCCACAGCTCAGTGACTCTTTGTAAATGTTACAAACTGTCTAGGTTACCTTGCTGCTGAGCAAAAACAGATGGTTGTCACTGATTATTCAGTCACCGAATCGAGACAGGTTCCAAAATACTGTATGTGTAGGTCATCACTAGAATTACAAGTCTCCCTGCAAAACTGTGCGGCTCTAACAATGGTGGTCATTCTGAGTTGATCGCTCGCTAGCTAGTTTTAGCAGCCGTGCAAACGCTATGCCGCCGCCCACTGGGGAGTGTATTTTAGCTTAGCAGAAGTGCGAACGCATGTGCAGCCGAGCTCTGCAAAATCAGTTTGTGCAGTTTCAGAGTAGCTCTAAACCTACTCAGCGCTTGCGATCACTTCAGCCTATTCGTGTCCGGATTTCACGTCATACACCCGCCCAGCGAACGCCCAGCCACGCCTGCGTTTTTTCAGACACGCCTGCGTTTTTGCAAACACTCCCTGAAAACAGTCAGCTGACACCCAGAAACGCCCCCTTCCTGTCAATCTTCTTGCGGCCGTCAGTGCGACTGAAAACTTTGCTATAACCTGTGCACAACCACAACGGGCTTTGTATCCGTACGTCGCGCGTGCGCATTGCAGCCCATACGCATGCGCAGAAATGACTATATTTTTAGCCTGATCGCTGCACTGCGAACAACGGCGGCTAGCGATCAACTCAGAATGACCCCCCTGGTGCCAGATTTATTGTGTATGACAAAAAAGAAATATCTGGTACTAGTTATAGGGGACATGACAATTAAACACAGCTGAGGCTTCCCTTTTATTATCAAGCCATTACGTATTGGTTACTCATGAATATAGCTTGCAGCTCATAAATATTAGTCAAGCGGGGTCTGACACACGCCAGGCCTCTAGGTGCAAGTTAATGACTTGGTCACATGACCAAGCCCAACCAATAGCTTGCCTCCCATCAGTGAGCGGTCTGTGTAAACCTACATAGCACTTCTTAGGTTATAGGAATTCGGTCAATGCTAGCCCTACTGCTTCTACCTTGTTTGTATCTATGCCCTCATTCCGAGTTGTTCGCTCACAAGCGGATTTTAGCAGATTTACTCATGCTAAGCCGCCGCCTACTGGGAGTGAATCTTAGCTTCTTAAAATTGCGAACGATGTATTCGCAATATTGCGATTACACACCTCGTAGCAGTTTCTGAGTAGCTCCAGACTTACTCGGCATCTGCGATCAGTTCAGTGCTTGGCGTTCCTAGTTTGATGTCACAAACACACCCAGCGTTCGCCCAGACACTCCTCCGTTTCTCCGGCCACTCCTGCGTTTTTTCCGGAAACGGTAGCGTTTTTTCCCACACGCCCATAAAACGGCCTGTTTCCGCCCAGTAACACCCATTTCCTGTCAATCACATTACGATCGCCAGAACGATGAAAAAGCCGTGAGTAAAATTCCTAACTACATAGCAAATTTACTTGGCGCAGTCGCAGTGCGGACATTGCGCATGCGCATTAAGCGGAAAATCGCTGCGATGCGAAGATTTTTACCGAGCGAACAACTCGGAATGAGGGCCCTAGTTCCTTTTGTCTGCTATCTGGTTTCCTTGCTTCTATTGTCTTGTTGCCTCATTCCTTATCCACTCCATACTTTGAAGCCTCATCCACTTCTGTCCATCAATGATTTTCATCAGACCATTCTCTTAACCTCCTGCGTCTATTCCACTTGACCATTTTTGCTGTGATAGAAAGCAACTGTGCATAGATTCTGGGCACTAGAACCCAGGGAGGTCTGTCCGCTAATCTGATGTGCTGCTGAACCATGTGACTGCAGCCATCTTTACCCCAGTGAGACTGTCTGAGAAGAGACATGATGGAGACACAAGTCTCCTGCTTAGCTCCAGAAAGACCTTATATTTACCTGATGATATAAAGCTGTCCCAGCAACCCTGACCTACGTAGAAAGCAGCACACACTCACTGGCTGGTGAGTTCTGTAGAGACCCACTTTGTTCTAAGCTTCGATCCTTCAGCAGTGTGTAGCACGATTAAAACCTGCTCTATCTGTTATACTTCAATAAACCAACACCACTGGCTAAGTAACTGGGCTGTTCATAGATTCAGTCATCCGCTGGTGCATGCCTATATAACTCTGCACAAGTCCATAACCTGTGTTGTGTCAATAATGAATGTTGAGCATCCTTGCAAGGATCCGTGGTGAATATCTGCACCATACTGCACTTTTGTAGGGAATAGAACCAAACTGTACTAACCATCTGTAAAGTCTATGTGAGTCCTGACAGGACCTCTGCAATGTCTTACATGTTGGTTCATGCTATAAAATGGTCTCCTATACTGTGAAGGTTATCCCGGATTCATTATTTGAGTAACACACCTTAAGGGAAATAATGCTATAATGGCCTCTATAGAATACAGTTATTCTGTCATTAAACTTTATTTTTTATAGAATAATTACATTCGTTCAGTCATTGTGTTCTATAAATATGTAATAATTCTGTCATTCTCTCATATTTCTATATATAGAATAGAAGAATTTTATTGTTCGGGTATTCAACTCTATAGAATAGAATCATTCTATCATTCTGTCACTGTATTCTATAGAATAGAATTATTCTATCATTCTGTCATTGTTCTCTATAGAATAGAATCATTCTATCATGCTGTCATTGTTATCTCTATAGATTAGAATCATTCTATCATGCTGTCATTGTACTCTATAGTATATAATCATTCTATCATTCTGTCACTGTATTCTATAGAATAGAATCATTCTATCATTCTGTCACTGTATTCTATAGAATAGAATCATTCTATCATTGTGACAATGTACTCTATAGATTAGAATAATTCTATCATTCTGTCATTGTACTCCATAGATTAGAATCATTCTATCATTCTGTCATTGTACTCTATAGATTAGAATCATTCTATCATGCTTTCATTGTACTCTATAGTATAGAATAATTCTATCATTCTGTCATTGTACTCTATAGATTAGAATCATTCTATCATTCTGTCATTGTACTCCATAGATTAGAATCATTCTATCATTCTGTCATTGTACTCTATAGATTAGAATCATTCTATCATTGTACTCTATAGAATAGAATCATTCTATCATTCTGTCATTATACTCCATAGATTAGAACCATTCTATCATTCTGTCACTGTACTCTATAGAATAGAATCATTCTATCATTCTGTCATTGTACTCCATAGGTTAGAATCATTCTATCATTCTGTCATTGTACTCTATAGAATAGAATCATTCAATCATTCTGTCATTGTACTCTATAGATTAGAATAATTCTATCATTCTGTCATTGTACTCTATAGTATAGAATCATTCTATAATTCTGTCATTGTACTCTATAGAATGGAATCATTCTATCATTCTGTCATTGTACTCCATAGAATAGAATCATTCTATCATTTTGTTATTGTACTCTATAGATTAGAATCATTCTATCATTCTGTCATTGTACTCAATAGATTAGAATCATTCTATCATGCTTTCATTGTACTCTATAGAATAGAATCATTCTATCATTCTGTCATTGTACTCTATAGAATAGAATCATTCTATCATTCTGTCATTGTACTCTATAGATTTGAATAATTCTATCATGCTGTCATTGTTATCGCTATAGATTAGAATCATTCTATCATTCTGTCATTGTTCTCTATAGAATAAAATCGTTCTATCATTCTGTCATTGTACTCTATAGAATAGAATCATTCTATCATTCTGTCATTGTACTCCATAAATTAGAATCATTCTATCATTCTGTCATTGTACTCTATAGATTAGAATCATTCTATCATTGTACTCCATAGATTAGAATCATTCTATCATTCTGTCATTGTACTCTATAGATTAGAATCATTCTATCATTCTGTCATTTTACTCTATAGTATAGAATCATTCTATCATTCTGTCATTGTACTCCATAGAATAGAATCATTCTATCATTCTGTCATTGTACTCTATAGAATAGAATCATTCTTTCATTCTGTCATTGTACTCTATAGAATAGAATCATTCTATCATTCTGTCATTGTACTCTATAGAATAGAATCATTCTATCATTCTGTCATTGTACTCTATAGATTAGAATCATTCTATCATTCTGTCGTTGTACTCTATAGATTAGAATCATTCTATCATTCTTTCATAGGGGTAATTCAGAGTTGATTGCAGCAGCACATTTGTTAGCAGTTGGGCAAAACCATGTGCACTGCAGGTGTGGCAGATGTAACATGTGCAGAGAGAGTTAGATTTGAGTGGGTTATATTGCTTCTGTGCAGGTTAACTACTGGCTACTTTGTTTTTACACTGCAATTTAGATTTTAGTTTGAACACACCCCACCCAAATCTAAGTCTCTCTGCACATGTTATATTATTATTATTATTATTATTATTATTATTATTATTATCCTTTATATGGCGCCACAAGGGTTCAGCAGCGCCCAATTACAGAGTACGTAAATAATCAAACAGGAAAACAGCAACTTACAGTTGATGACAATATAGGACAAGTACAGGGTAAATACACATGGCTACATCAGCAGATGACACTGGAATAAGTATCAGGTGGCAGAAGACTGCTCGATGTGGTACAGTTGAAGATTATTAAAGTAAGAAAAAGGAAAAGCACATGAGGGAAGAGGACCCTGCTCGTGAGACCTTACATTCTAAAGGAGAGGGGTAGATAGACGGGGGTGACACAGACGGGGTACATAGATAGCGTGGAACAGAGGTTTAGAGGTTTGGTGAAGTGGGTCTTGAGAGCTCGTTTGAAGTTTTGTAGAGAGGTGGAACTATCTTCTTCCCCCCTGCAGTGCACATGGTTTTGCCCAACTGCTAACAAATTTGCTGCTACAATCATGTCTGAATTACCCCCATTGTACTCTATAGATTACAATCATTCTGTCATTGTACTCTATAGATTAGAATCATTCTATCATTCTGTCATTGTACTCTATAGATTAGAATCATTCTATAATTCTGTCATTGTACTCTATAGTATAGAATCATTCTATCATTCTGTCATTGTACTCCATAGGTTAGAATCATTCTATCATTCTGTCATTGTACTCTATAGAATAGAATCATTCTATCATGCTGTCATTGTACTCTATAGAATAGAATCATTCTATCATTCTGTCATTGAACTCTATAGATTAGAATCATTCTATCATTCTGTCATTGTACTCTATAGATTAGAATCACTCTTTCATTTATAGTATAGAATCATTCTATCATTCTGTCATTGTACACTATAGTATAGAATCATTCTATCATTCTGTCATTGTACTCTATAGATTAGAATCATTCTATCATTCTGTCATTGTACTCCATAGATTAGAATCACTCTTTCATTCTGTCATTGTACTCTATAGAATAGAATCATTCTATCATTCTGTTATTGTACTCTATAGATTACAATCATTCTATCATTCTGTCATTGTACTCTATAGATTAGAATCATTCTATCATTCTGTCATTGTACTCTATAGATTAGAATCATTCTGTCATTGTACTCTATAGTATAGAATCATTCTATCATTCTGTCATTATACTCCATAGGTTAGAAACATTCTATCATTCTATCATTATACTCCATAGATTAGAATCATTCTATACTTCTGTCATTGTACTCTATAGAATAGAATCATTCTATCATTCTGTCATTATACTCCATAGGTTAGAATCATTCTATCATTTTATCATTATACTCCATAGATTAGAATCATTCTATAATTCTGTCATTGTACTCTATAGAACAGAATCATTATATCATTCTGTCATTGTACTCTATAGAATAGAATCATTCTATCATTCTGTCATTATACTCCATAGGTTAGAATCATTCTATCATTTTATCATTATACTCCATAGATTAGAATCATTCTATAATTCTGTCATTGTACTCTATAGAACAGAATCATTCTATCATTCTGTCATTGAACTCTATAGAATAGAATCATTCTATCATTCTTTTATTGTACTCTATAGATTACAATCATTCTATCATTCTGTCATTGTACTCTATAGATTAGAATCATTCTATCATTCTGTCATTGTACTCTATAGTATAGAATCATTCTATCATTCTGTCATTATACTCCATAGGTTAGAAACATTCTATAATTCTGTCATTGTACTCTATAGAATAGAATCATTCTATCATTCTGTCATTATACTCCATAGGTTAGAATCATTCTATCATTTTATCATTATACTCCATAGATTAGAATTATTCTATAATTCTGTCATTATACTCCATAGGTTAGAAACATTCTATAATTCTGTCATTGTACTCTATAGAATAGAATCATTCTATCATTCTGTCATTATACTCCATAGGTTAGAATCATTCTATCATTTTATCTTTATACTCCATAGATTAGAATCATTCTATAATTCTGTCATTGTACTCTATAGAACAGAATCATTCTATCATTCTGTCATTGTACTCTATAGAATAGAATCATTCTAGCATTCTGTCATTGTACTCTATAGAATAGAATCATTCTAGCATTCTGTCATTATACTCCATAGGTTAGACACATTCTATAATTCTGTCATTGTACTCTATAGAATAGAATCATTCTATCATTCTGTCATTATACTCCATAGGTTAGAATCATTCTATCATTTTATCATTATACTCCATAGATTAGAATCATTCTATAATTCTGTCATTGTACTCTATAGAACAGAATCATTCTATCATTCTGTCATTGTACTCTATAGAATAGAATCATTCTAGCATTCTGTCATTGTACTCTATAGATTAGAATTATTCTATCATTCTGTCATTGTACTCTATAGTATAGAATCATTCTATAATTCTGTCATTATACTCCATAGGTTAGAATCATTCTATCATTCTGTCATTATACTCCATCGGTTAGAATCATTCTATAATTCTGTCATTGTACTCTATAGTATAGAATCATTCTATCATTCTGTCATTGAACTCTATAGTATAGAATGATTCTATCATTCTGTCATTGAACTCTATAGTATAGAATCATTCTATCATTCTGTCATTGTACGCTATAGATTAGAATCATTCTATCATTCTGTCATTGTAGTCTATAGAATGGAATCATTCTATCATTCTGTCATTGTACTCTATAGTATAGAATCATTCTATCATTCTGTCATTGTACTCTATAGTATAGAATCATTCTATCATTCTGTCATTATATTCTATAGTATAGAATCATTCTATCATTCTGTCATTGAACTCTATAGATTAGAATCATTCTATCATTCTATCATTGTACTCTATAGTATAGAATCATTCTATCATTCTGTCATTATACTCCATAGGTTAGAATCATTCTATCATTCTATCATTATACTCCATAGATTAGAATCATTCTATAATTCTGGCATTGTACTCTATAGAACAGAATCATTCTATCATTCTGTCATTGTACTCTATAGTATAGAATCATTCTATCATTCTGTCATTGTACTCTATAGAATAGAATCATTCTATCATTCTGTCATTGTACTCCATAGGTTAGAAACATTCTATCATTCTATCATTATACTCCATAGATTAGAATCATTCTATAATTCTGTCATTGTACTCTATAGAATAGAATCATTCTATCATTCTGTCATTATACTCCATAGTTTAGAATCATTCTATCATTTTATCATTATACTCCATAGATTAGAATCATTCTATAATTCTGTCATTGTACTCTATAGAACAGAATCATTCTATCATTCTGTCATTGTACTCTATAGAATAGAATCATTCTAGCATTCTGTCATTGTACTCTATAGATTATAATTATTCTATCATTCTGTCATTGTATTCTATAGTATAGAATCATTCTATAATTCTGTCATTATACTCCATAGGTTAGAATCATTCTTTCATTCTGTCATTATACTCCATAGGTTAGAATCATTCTATAATTCTGTCATTGTACTCTATAGTATAGAATCATTCTATCATTCTGTCATTGAACTCTATAGTATAGAATGATTCTATCATTCTGTCATTGTACTCTATAGTATAGAATCATTCTATCATTCTGTCATTGTACGCTATAGATTAGAATCATTCTATCATTCTGTCATTGTAGTCTATAGAATGGAATCATTCTATCATTCTGTCATTGTACTCTATAGTATAGAATCATTCTATCATTCTGTCATTGTACTCTATAGTATAGAATCATTCTATCATTCTGTCATTATATTCTATAGTATAGAATCATTCTATCATTCTGTCATTGAACTCTATAGATTAGAATCATTCTATCATTCTATCATTGTACTCTATAGTATAGAATCATTCTATCATTCTGTCATTATACTCCATAGGTTAGAATCATTCTATCATTATACTCCATAGATTAGAATCATTCTATAATTCTGGCATTGTACTCTATAGAACAGAATCATTCTATCATTCTGTCATTGTACTCTATAGTATAGAATCATTATATCATTCTGTCATTGTACTCTATAGATTAGAATCATTCTATCATTCTGTCATTGTACTCCATAGATTAGAATCACTCTTTCATTCTGTCATTGTACTCTATAGAATAGAATCATTCTATCATTCTGTTATTGTACTCTATAGAGTACAATCATTCTATCATTCTGTCATTATACTCCATAGGTTAGAATCATTCTATCATTCTGTCGTTATACTCCATAGGTTAGAATCATTCTATCATTCTATCATTATACTCCATAGATTAGAATCATTCTATAATTCTGTCATTGTACTCTATAGAATAGAATCATTCTATCATTCTGTCATTATACTCCATAGGTTAGAATAATTCTATAATTTTATCATTATACTCCATAGATTAGATTCATTCTATAATTCTGTCATTGTACTCTATAGAACAGAATCATTCTATCATTCTGTCATTGTACTCTATAGAATAGAATCATTCTAGCATTCTGTCATTGTACTCTAAAGATTAGAATTATTCTATCATTCTGTCATTATACTCCATAGGTTAGAATCATTCTATAATTCTGTCATTGTACTCTATAGTATAGAATCATTCTATCATTCTGTCATTGAACTCTATAGCATAGAATCATTCTATCATTCTGTCATTGTACTCTATAGTATAGAATCATTATATCATTCTGTCATTGTACGCTATAGAATAGAATCATTCTATCATTCTGTCATTGTAGTCTATTGAATGGAATAATTCTATCATTCTGTCATTGTACTCTATAGTATAGAATCATTCTATCATTCTGTCATTGTACTCTATAGTATAGAATCATTCTATCATTCTGTCATTATATTCTATAGTGTAGAATCATTCTATCATTCTGTCATTGAACTCTATAGATTAGAATCATTCTATCATTCTATCATTGTACTCTATAGTATAGAATCATTCTATCATTCTGTCATTATACTCCATAGGTTAGAATCATTCTATCATTCTATCATTATACTCCATAGATTAGAATCATTCTATCATTCTGTCATTGAACTCTATAGATTAGAATCATTCTATCATTCTGTCATTGTACTCTATAGTATAGAATCATTCTATCATTCTGTCATTGTACTCTATAGAATAGAATCATTCTATCATGCTTTCATTGTACTCTATAGTATAGAATAATTCTATCATTCTGTCATTGTACTCTAAAGATTAGAAACTTTCTATCATTCTGTCATTGTACTCTATAGTATGGAATCATTCTATCATTCTGTCATTGTACTCTATAGATTAGAATCATTCTATCATTCTGTCATTGTACTCTATAGAATAGAATCATTCTATCATTCTGTAATTGTACTCTATAGATTAGAATCATTCTCTCATTCTGTCATTGTACTCCATAGAATATAATCATTCTATCATTCTGTCATTGTACTCTATAGAATAGAATCATTCTATCATTCTGTCATTGTACTCTATAGAATAGAATCATTCTATCATTCTGTCATTGTACTCTATAGTATGGAATCATTCTATCATTCTGTCATTGTACGCTATAGATTAGAATCATTCTATCATTCTGTCATTGTAGTCTATAGAATGGAATCATTCTATCATTCTGTCATTGTACTCTATAGTATAGAATCATTCTATCATTCTGTCATTATACTCCATAGGTTAGAAACATTCTATCATTCTATCATTATACTCCATAGATTAGAATCATTCTATACTTCTGTCATTGTACTCTATAGAATAGAATCATTCTATCATTCTGTCATTATACTCCATAGGTTAGAATCATTCTATCATTTTATCATTATACTCCATAGATTAGAATCATTCTATAATTCTGTCATTGTACTCTATAGAACAGAATCATTATATCATTCTGTCATTGTACTCTATAGAATAGAATCATTCTATCATTCTGTCATTATACTCCATAGGTTAGAATCATTCTATCATTTTATCATTATACTCCATAGATTAGAATCATTCTATAATTCTGTCATTGTACTCTATAGAACAGAATCATTCTATCATTCTGTCATTGAACTCTATAGAATAGAATCATTCTATCATTCTTTTATTGTACTCTATAGATTACAATCATTCTATCATTCTGTCATTGTACTCTATAGATTAGAATCATTCTATCATTCTGTCATTGTACTCTATAGTATAGAATCATTCTATCATTCTGTCATTATACTCCATAGGTTAGAAACATTCTATAATTCTGTCATTGTACTCTATAGAATAGAATCATTCTATCATTCTGTCATTATACTCCATAGGTTAGAATCATTCTATCATTTTATCATTATACTCCATAGATTAGAATTATTCTATAATTCTGTCATTATACTCCATAGGTTAGAAACATTCTATAATTCTGTCATTGTACTCTATAGAATAGAATCATTCTATCATTCTGTCATTATACTCCATAGGTTAGAATCATTCTATCATTTTATCTTTATACTCCATAGATTAGAATCATTCTATAATTCTGTCATTGTACTCTATAGAACAGAATCATTCTATCATTCTGTCATTGTACTCTATAGAATAGAATCATTCTAGCATTCTGTCATTGTACTCTATAGAATAGAATCATTCTAGCATTCTGTCATTATACTCCATAGGTTAGAAACATTCTATAATTCTGTCATTGTACTCTATAGAATAGAATCATTCTATCATTCTGTCATTATACTCCATAGGTTAGAATCATTCTATCATTTTATCATTATACTCCATAGATTAGAATCATTCTATAATTCTGTCATTGTACTCTATAGAACAGAATCATTCTATCATTCTGTCATTGTACTCTATAGAATAGAATCATTCTAGCATTCTGTCATTGTACTCTATAGATTAGAATTATTCTATCATTCTGTCATTGTACTCTATAGTATAGAATCATTCTATAATTCTGTCATTATACTCCATAGGTTAGAATCATTCTATCATTCTGTCATTATACTCCATCGGTTAGAATCATTCTATAATTCTGTCATTGTACTCTATAGTATAGAATCATTCTATCATTCTGTCATTGAACTCTATAGTATAGAATGATTCTATCATTCTGTCATTGAACTCTATAGTATAGAATCATTCTATCATTCTGTCATTGTACGCTATAGATTAGAATCATTCTATCATTCTGTCATTGTAGTCTATAGAATGGAATCATTCTATCATTCTGTCATTGTACTCTATAGTATAGAATCATTCTATCATTCTGTCATTGTACTCTATAGTATAGAATCATTCTATCATTCTGTCATTATATTCTATAGTATAGAATCATTCTATCATTCTGTCATTGAACTCTATAGATTAGAATCATTCTATCATTCTATCATTGTACTCTATAGTATAGAATCATTCTATCATTCTGTCATTATACTCCATAGGTTAGAATCATTCTATCATTCTATCATTATACTCCATAGATTAGAATCATTCTATAATTCTGGCATTGTACTCTATAGAACAGAATCATTCTATCATTCTGTCATTGTACTCTATAGTATAGAATCATTCTATCATTCTGTCATTGTACTCTATAGAATAGAATCATTCTATCATTCTGTCATTGTACTCCATAGGTTAGAAACATTCTATCATTCTATCATTATACTCCATAGATTAGAATCATTCTATAATTCTGTCATTGTACTCTATAGAATAGAATCATTCTATCATTCTGTCATTATACTCCATAGTTTAGAATCATTCTATCATTTTATCATTATACTCCATAGATTAGAATCATTCTATAATTCTGTCATTGTACTCTATAGAACAGAATCATTCTATCATTCTGTCATTGTACTCTATAGAATAGAATCATTCTAGCATTCTGTCATTGTACTCTATAGATTATAATTATTCTATCATTCTGTCATTGTATTCTATAGTATAGAATCATTCTATAATTCTGTCATTATACTCCATAGGTTAGAATCATTCTTTCATTCTGTCATTATACTCCATAGGTTAGAATCATTCTATAATTCTGTCATTGTACTCTATAGTATAGAATCATTCTATCATTCTGTCATTGAACTCTATAGTATAGAATGATTCTATCATTCTGTCATTGTACTCTATAGTATAGAATCATTCTATCATTCTGTCATTGTACGCTATAGATTAGAATCATTCTATCATTCTGTCATTGTAGTCTATAGAATGGAATCATTCTATCATTCTGTCATTGTACTCTATAGTATAGAATCATTCTATCATTCTGTCATTGTACTCTATAGTATAGAATCATTCTATCATTCTGTCATTATATTCTATAGTATAGAATCATTCTATCATTCTGTCATTGAACTCTATAGATTAGAATCATTCTATCATTCTATCATTGTACTCTATAGTATAGAATCATTCTATCATTCTGTCATTATACTCCATAGGTTAGAATCATTCTATCATTATACTCCATAGATTAGAATCATTCTATAATTCTGGCATTGTACTCTATAGAACAGAATCATTCTATCATTCTGTCATTGTACTCTATAGTATAGAATCATTATATCATTCTGTCATTGTACTCTATAGATTAGAATCATTCTATCATTCTGTCATTGTACTCCATAGATTAGAATCACTCTTTCATTCTGTCATTGTACTCTATAGAATAGAATCATTCTATCATTCTGTTATTGTACTCTATAGAGTACAATCATTCTATCATTCTGTCATTATACTCCATAGGTTAGAATCATTCTATCATTCTGTCGTTATACTCCATAGGTTAGAATCATTCTATCATTCTATCATTATACTCCATAGATTAGAATCATTCTATAATTCTGTCATTGTACTCTATAGAATAGAATCATTCTATCATTCTGTCATTATACTCCATAGGTTAGAATAATTCTATAATTTTATCATTATACTCCATAGATTAGATTCATTCTATAATTCTGTCATTGTACTCTATAGAACAGAATCATTCTATCATTCTGTCATTGTACTCTATAGAATAGAATCATTCTAGCATTCTGTCATTGTACTCTAAAGATTAGAATTATTCTATCATTCTGTCATTATACTCCATAGGTTAGAATCATTCTATAATTCTGTCATTGTACTCTATAGTATAGAATCATTCTATCATTCTGTCATTGAACTCTATAGCATAGAATCATTCTATCATTCTGTCATTGTACTCTATAGTATAGAATCATTATATCATTCTGTCATTGTACGCTATAGAATAGAATCATTCTATCATTCTGTCATTGTAGTCTATTGAATGGAATAATTCTATCATTCTGTCATTGTACTCTATAGTATAGAATCATTCTATCATTCTGTCATTGTACTCTATAGTATAGAATCATTCTATCATTCTGTCATTATATTCTATAGTGTAGAATCATTCTATCATTCTGTCATTGAACTCTATAGATTAGAATCATTCTATCATTCTATCATTGTACTCTATAGTATAGAATCATTCTATCATTCTGTCATTATACTCCATAGGTTAGAATCATTCTATCATTCTATCATTATACTCCATAGATTAGAATCATTCTATCATTCTGTCATTGAACTCTATAGATTAGAATCATTCTATCATTCTGTCATTGTACTCTATAGTATAGAATCATTCTATCATTCTGTCATTGTACTCTATAGAATAGAATCATTCTATCATGCTTTCATTGTACTCTATAGTATAGAATAATTCTATCATTCTGTCATTGTACTCTAAAGATTAGAAACTTTCTATCATTCTGTCATTGTACTCTATAGTATGGAATCATTCTATCATTCTGTCATTGTACTCTATAGATTAGAATCATTCTATCATTCTGTCATTGTACTCTATAGAATAGAATCATTCTATCATTCTGTAATTGTACTCTATAGATTAGAATCATTCTCTCATTCTGTCATTGTACTCCATAGAATATAATCATTCTATCATTCTGTCATTGTACTCTATAGAATAGAATCATTCTATCATTCTGTCATTGTACTCTATAGAATAGAATCATTCTATCATTCTGTCATTGTACTCTATAGTATGGAATCATTCTATCATTCTGTCATTGTACGCTATAGATTAGAATCATTCTATCATTCTGTCATTGTAGTCTATAGAATGGAATCATTCTATCATTCTGTCATTGTACTCTATAGTATAGAATCATTCTATCATTCTGTCATTATATTCTATAGTATAGAATCATTCTATCATTCTGTCATTGAACTCTATAGATTAGAATCATTCTATCATTCTATCATTGTACTCTATAGTATAGAATCATTCTATCATTCTGTCATTATACTCCATAGGTTAGAATCATTCTATCATTATACTCCATAGATTAGAATCATTCTATAATTCTGGCATTGTACTCTATAGAACAGAATCATTCTATCATTCTGTCATTGTACTCTATAGTATAGAATCATTATATCATTCTGTCATTGTACTCTATAGATTAGAATCATTCTATCATTCTGTCATTGTACTCCATAGATTAGAATCACTCTTTCATTCTGTCATTGTACTCTATAGAATAGAATCATTCTATCATTCTGTTATTGTACTCTATAGAGTACAATCATTCTATCATTCTGTCATTATACTCCATAGGTTAGAATCATTCTATCATTCTGTCGTTATACTCCATAGGTTAGAATCATTCTATCATTCTATCATTATACTCCATAGATTAGAATCATTCTATAATTCTGTCATTGTACTCTATAGAATAGAATCATTCTATCATTCTGTCATTATACTCCATAGGTTAGAATAATTCTATAATTTTATCATTATACTCCATAGATTAGATTCATTCTATAATTCTGTCATTGTACTCTATAGAACAGAATCATTCTATCATTCTGTCATTGTGCTCTATAGAATAGAATCATTCTAGCATTCTGTCATTGTACTCTAAAGATTAGAATTATTCTATCATTCTGTCATTATACTCCATAGGTTAGAATCATTCTATAATTCTGTCATTGTACTCTATAGTATAGAATCATTCTATCATTCTGTCATTGAACTCTATAGTATAGAATCATTCTATCATTCTGTCATTGTACTCTATAGTATAGAATCATTATATCATTCTGTCATTGTACGCTATAGAATAGAATCATTCTATCATTCTGTCATTGTAGTCTATTGAATGGAATAATTCTATCATTCTGTCATTGTACTCTATAGTATAGAATCATTCTATCATTCTGTCATTGTACTCTATAGTATAGAATCATTCTATCATTCTGTCATTATATTCTATAGTGTAGAATCATTCTATCATTCTGTCATTGAACTCTATAGATTAGAATCATTCTATCATTCTATCATTGTACTCTATAGTATAGAATCATTCTATCATTCTGTCATTATACTCCATAGGTTAGAATCATTCTATCATTCTATCATTATACTCCATAGATTAGAATCATTCTATCATTCTGTCATTGAACTCTATAGATTAGAATCATTCTATCATTCTGTCATTGTACTCTATAGTATAGAATCATTCTATCATTCTGTCATTGTACTCTATAGAATAGAATCATTCTATCATGCTTTCATTGTACTCTATAGTATAGAATAATTCTATCATTCTGTCATTGTACTCTAAAGATTAGAAACTTTCTATCATTCTGTCATTGTACTCTATAGTATGGAATCATTCTATCATTCTGTCATTGTACTCTATAGATTAGAATCATTCTATCATTCTGTAATTGTACTCTATAGATTAGAATCATTCTCTCATTCTGTCATTGTACTCCATAGAATATAATCATTCTATCATTCTGTCATTGTACTCTATAGAATAGAATCATTCTATCATTCTGTCATTGTACTCTATAGAATAGAATCATTCTATCATTCTGTCATTGTACTCTATAGTATGGAATCATTCTATCATTCTGTCATTCTACTCCATAGAATAGAATCATTCTATCATTCTGTCATTGTACTCTATAGTATAGAATCATTCAGTCATTTTACTCCACAGAATAGAATCATTCTATCATTCTGTCATTGTACTCTATAGTATAGAATCATTCTATCATTCTGTCATTGTACTCTATAGTATAGAATCATTCTATCATTCTGTCATTATATTCTATAGTATAGAATCATTCTATCATTCTGTCATTGAACTCTATAGATTAGAATCATTCTATCATTCTATCATTGTACTCTATAGTATAGAATCATTCTATCATTCTGTCATTATACTCCATAGGTTAGAATCATTCTATCATTCTATCATTATACTCCATAGATTAGAATCATTCTATCATTCTGTCATTGAACTCTATAGATTAGAATCATTCTATCATTCTGTCATTTTACTCTATAGTATAGAATCATTCTATCATTCTGTCATTGTACTCTATAGAATAGAATCATTCAATCATGCTTTCATTGTACTCTATAGTATAGAATAATTCTATCATTCTGTCATTGTACTCTAAAGATTAGAAACTTTCTATCATTCTGTCATTGTACTCTATAGTATGGAATCATTCTATCATTCTGTCATTGTACTCTATAGATTAGAATCATTCTATCATTCTGTCATTGTACTCTATAGAATAGAATCATTCTATCATTCTGTAATTGTACTCTATAGATTAGAATCATTCTCTCATTCTGTCATTGTACTCCATAGAATATAATCATTCTATCATTCTGTCATTGTACTCTATAGAATAGAATCATTCTATCATTCTGTCATTGTACTCTATAGAATAGAATCATTCTATCATTCTGTCATTGTACTCTATAGTATGGAATCATTCTATCATTCTGTCATTCTACTCCATAGAATAGAATCATTCTATCATTCTGTCATTGTACTCTATAGTATAGAATCATTCAGTCATTCTACTCCACAGAATAGAATCATTCTATCATTCTGTCATTGTACTCTATAGAATAGAATCATTCTAGCATTCTGTCATTGTACTCTATAGATTAGAATTATTCTATCATTCTGTCATTATACTCCATAGGTTAGAATCATTCTATTTCTGTCATTGTACTCTATAGTATAGAATCATTCTATCATTCTGTCATTGAACTCTTTAGTATATAATCATTCAGTCATTCTGTCATTGTACTCTATAGTATAGAATCATTATATCATTCTGTCATTGTACGCTATAGAATAGAATCATTCTATCATTCTGTCATTGTAGTCTATTGATTGGAATCATTCTATCATTCTGTCATTGTACTCTATAGTATAGAATCATTCTATCATTCTGTCATTGTACTCTATAGTATAGAATCATTCTATCATTCTGTCATTATATTCTATAGTATAGAATCATTCTATCATTCTGTCATTGAACTCTATAGATTAGAATCATTCTATCATTCTATCATTGTACTCTATAGTATAGAATCATTCTATCATTCTGTCATTATACTCCATAGGTTAGAATCATTCTATCATTCTATCATTATACTCCATAGATTAGAATCATTCTATAATTCTGGCATTGTACTCTATTGAACAGAATCATTCTATCATTCTGTCATTGTACTCTACAGTATAGAATCATTCTATCATTCTGTCATTGTACTCTATAGAATAGAATCATTCTATCATTCTGTCATTGTACTCTATAGATTAGAATCATTCTATCATTCTGTCATTGTACTCTATAGAATAGAATCATTCTATCATTCTGTAATTGTACTCTATAGATTAGAATCATTCTCTCATTCTGTCATTGTACTCCATAGAATATAATCATTCTATCATTCTGTCATTGTACTCTATAGAATAGAATCATTCTATCATTCTGTCATTGAACTCTATAGATTAGAATCATTCTATCATTGTACTCTATAGTATAGAATCATTCTATCATTCTGTCATTATACTCCATAGGTTAGAATCATTCTATCATTCTATCATTATACTCCATAGATTAGAATCATTCTATCATTCTGTCATTGTACTCTATAGTATAGAATCATTATATCATTCTGTCATTGTACTCTATAGATTAGAATCATTCTATCATTCTGTCATTGTACTCCATAGATTAGAATCACTCTTTCATTCTGTCATTGTACTCTATAGAATAGAATCATTCTATCATTCTGTCATTATACTCAATAGGTTAGAATCATTCTATCATTTTATCATTACACTCCATAGATTAGAATCATTCTATAATTCTGTCATTGTACTCTATAGAACAGAATCATTCTATCATTCTGTCATTGTACTCTATAGAATAGAATCATTCTAGCATTCTGTCATTGTACTCTATAGATTAGAATTATTCTATCATTCTGTCATTGTACTCTATAGTATAGAATCATTCTATAATTCTGTCATTATACTCCATAGGTTAGAATCATTCTATCATTCTGTCATTATACTCCATAGGTTAGAATCATTCTATCATTCTGTCATTGTACTCTATAGTATAGAATCATTCTATCATTCTGTCATTGAACTCTGTAGTATAGAATGATTCTATCATTCTGTCATTGTACTCTATAGTATAGAATCATTCTATCATTCTGTCATTGTACGCTATAGATTAGAATCATTCTATCATTCTGTCATTGTAGTCTATAGAATGGAATCATTCTATCATTCTGTCATTGTACTCTATAGTATAGAATCATTCTATCATTCTGTCATTGTACTCTATAGTATAGAATCATTCTATCATTCTATCATTATACTCCATAGATTAGAATCATTCTATAATTCTGTCATTGTACTCTATAGAATAGAATCATTCTATCATTCTGTCATTATACTCCATAGGTTAGAATCATTCTATCATTTTATCATTATACTCCATAGATTAGAATTATTCTATAATTCTGTCATTATACTCCATAGGTTAGAAACATTCTATAATTCTGTCATTGTACTCTATAGAATAGAATCATTCTATCATTCTGTCATTATACTCCATAGGTTAGAATCATTCTATCATTTTATCTTTATACTCCATAGATTAGAATCATTCTATAATTCTGTCATTGTACTCTATAGAACAGAATCATTCTATCATTCTGTCATTGTACTCTATAGAATAGAATCATTCTAGCATTCTGTCATTGTACTCTATAGAATAGAATCATTCTAGCATTCTGTCATTATACTCCATAGGTTAGAAACATTCTATAATTCTGTCATTGTACTCTATAGAATAGAATCATTCTATCATTCTGTCATTATACTCCATAGGTTAGAATCATTCTATCATTTTATCATTATACTCCATAGATTAGAATCATTCTATAATTCTGTCATTGTACTCTATAGAACAGAATCATTCTATCATTCTGTCATTGTACTCTATAGAATAGAATCATTCTAGCATTCTGTCATTGTACTCTATAGATTAGAATTATTCTATCATTCTGTCATTGTACTCTATAGTATAGAATCATTCTATAATTCTGTCATTATACTCCATAGGTTAGAATCATTCTATCATTCTGTCATTATACTCCATCGGTTAGAATCATTCTATAATTCTGTCATTGTACTCTATAGTATAGAATCATTCTATCATTCTGTCATTGAACTCTATAGTATAGAATGATTCTATCATTCTGTCATTGAACTCTATAGTATAGAATCATTCTATCATTCTGTCATTGTACGCTATAGATTAGAATCATTCTATCATTCTGTCATTGTAGTCTATAGAATGGAATCATTCTATCATTCTGTCATTGTACTCTATAGTATAGAATCATTCTATCATTCTGTCATTGTACTCTATAGTATAGAATCATTCTATCATTCTGTCATTATATTCTATAGTATAGAATCATTCTATCATTCTGTCATTGAACTCTATAGATTAGAATCATTCTATCATTGTACTCTATAGTATAGAATCATTCTATCATTCTGTCATTATACTCCATAGGTTAGAATCATTCTATCATTCTATCATTATACTCCATAGATTAGAATCATTCTATAATTCTGGCATTGTACTCTATAGAACAGAATCATTCTATCATTCTGTCATTGTACTCTATAGTATAGAATCATTCTATCATTCTGTCATTGTACTCTATAGAATAGAATCATTCTAGCATTCTGTCATTGTACTCTATAGAATAGAATCATTCTAGCATTCTGTCATTATACTCCATAGGTTAGAAACATTCTATAATTCTGTCATTGTACTCTATAGAATAGAATCATTCTATCATTCTGTCATTATACTCCATAGGTTAGAATCATTCTATCATTTTATCATTATACTCCATAGATTAGAATCATTCTATAATTCTGTCATTGTACTCTATAGAACAGAATCATTCTATCATTCTGTCATTGTACTCTATAGAATAGAATCATTCTAGCATTCTGTCATTGTACTCTATAGATTAGAATTATTCTATCATTCTGTCATTGTACTCTATAGTATAGAATCATTCTATAATTCTGTCATTATACTCCATAGGTTAGAATCATTCTATCATTCTGTCATTATACTCCATCGGTTAGAATCATTCTATAATTCTGTCATTGTACTCTATAGTATAGAATCATTCTATCATTCTGTCATTGAACTCTATAGTATAGAATGATTCTATCATTCTGTCATTGAACTCTATAGTATAGAATCATTCTATCATTCTGTCATTATACTCCATAGGTTAGAATCATTCTATCATTCTATCATTATACTCCATAGATTAGAATCATTCTATAATTCTGGCATTGTACTCTATAGAACAGAATCATTCTATCATTCTGTCATTGTACTCTATAGTATAGAATCATTCTATCATTCTGTCATTGTACTCTATAGAATAGAATCATTCTATCATTCTGTCATTGTACTCCATAGGTTAGAAACATTCTATCATTCTATCATTATACTCCATAGATTAGAATCATTCTATAATTCTGTCATTGTACTCTATAGAATAGAATCATTCTATCATTCTGTCATTATACTCCATAGTTTAGAATCATTCTATCATTTTATCATTATACTCCATAGATTAGAATCATTCTATAATTCTGTCATTGTACTCTATAGAACAGAATCATTCTATCATTCTGTCATTGTACTCTATAGAATAGAATCATTCTAGCATTCTGTCATTGTACTCTATAGATTATAATTATTCTATCATTCTGTCATTGTATTCTATAGTATAGAATCATTCTATAATTCTGTCATTATACTCCATAGGTTAGAATCATTCTTTCATTCTGTCATTATACTCCATAGGTTAGAATCATTCTATAATTCTGTCATTGTACTCTATAGTATAGAATCATTCTATCATTCTGTCATTGAACTCTATAGTATAGAATGATTCTATCATTCTGTCATTGTACTCTATAGTATAGAATCATTCTATCATTCTGTCATTGTACGCTATAGATTAGAATCATTCTATCATTCTGTCATTGTAGTCTATAGAATGGAATCATTCTATCATTCTGTCATTGTACTCTATAGTATAGAATCATTCTATCATTCTGTCATTGTACTCTATAGTATAGAATCATTCTATCATTCTGTCATTATATTCTATAGTATAGAATCATTCTATCATTCTGTCATTGAACTCTATAGATTAGAATCATTCTATCATTCTATCATTGTACTCTATAGTATAGAATCATTCTATCATTCTGTCATTATACTCCATAGGTTAGAATCATTCTATCATTATACTCCATAGATTAGAATCATTCTATAATTCTGGCATTGTACTCTATTGAACAGAATCATTCTATCATTCTGTCATTGTACTCTACAGTATATAATCATTCTATCATTCTGTCATTGTACTCTATAGAATAGAATCATTCTATCATTCTGTCATTGTACTCTATAGATTAGAATCATTCTATCATTCTGTCATTGTACTCTATAGAATAGAATCATTCTATCATTCTGTAATTGTACTCTATAGATTAGAATCATTCTCTCATTCTGTCATTGTACTCCATAGAATATAATCATTCTATCATTCTGTCATTGTACTCTATAGAATAGAATCATTCTATCATTCTGTCATTGAACTCTATAGATTAGAATCATTCTATCATTGTACTCTATAGTATAGAATCATTCTATCATTCTGTCATTATACTCCATAGGTTAGAATCATTCTATCATTCTATCATTATACTCCATAGATTAGAATCATTCTATCATTCTGTCATTGTACTCTATAGTATAGAATCATTATATCATTCTGTCATTGTACTCTATAGATTAGAATCATTCTATCATTCTGTCATTGTACTCCATAGATTAGAATCACTCTTTCATTCTGTCATTGTACTCTATAGAATAGAATCATTCTATCATTCTGTCATTATACTCAATAGGTTAGAATCATTCTATCATTTTATCATTACACTCCATAGATTAGAATCATTCTATAATTCTGTCATTGTACTCTATAGAACAGAATCATTCTATCATTCTGTCATTGTACTCTATAGAATAGAATCATTCTAGCATTCTGTCATTGTACTCTATAGATTAGAATTATTCTATCATTCTGTCATTGTACTCTATAGTATAGAATCATTCTATAATTCTGTCATTATACTCCATAGGTTAGAATCATTCTATCATTCTGTCATTATACTCCATAGGTTAGAATCATTCTATCATTCTGTCATTGTACTCTATAGTATAGAATCATTCTATCATTCTGTCATTGAACTCTGTAGTATAGAATGATTCTATCATTCTGTCATTGTACTCTATAGTATAGAATCATTCTATCATTCTGTCATTGTACGCTATAGATTAGAATCATTCTATCATTCTGTCATTGTAGTCTATAGAATGGAATCATTCTATCATTCTGTCATTGTACTCTATAGTATAGAATCATTCTATCATTCTGTCATTGTACTCTATAGTATAGAATCATTCTATCATTCTATCATTATACTCCATAGATTAGAATCATTCTATAATTCTGTCATTGTACTCTATAGAATAGAATCATTCTATCATTCTGTCATTATACTCCATAGGTTAGAATCATTCTATCATTTTATCATTATACTCCATAGATTAGAATTATTCTATAATTCTGTCATTATACTCCATAGGTTAGAAACATTCTATAATTCTGTCATTGTACTCTATAGAATAGAATCATTCTATCATTCTGTCATTATACTCCATAGGTTAGAATCATTCTATCATTTTATCTTTATACTCCATAGATTAGAATCATTCTATAATTCTGTCATTGTACTCTATAGAACAGAATCATTCTATCATTCTGTCATTGTACTCTATAGAATAGAATCATTCTAGCATTCTGTCATTGTACTCTATAGAATAGAATCATTCTAGCATTCTGTCATTATACTCCATAGGTTAGAAACATTCTATAATTCTGTCATTGTACTCTATAGAATAGAATCATTCTATCATTCTGTCATTATACTCCATAGGTTAGAATCATTCTATCATTTTATCTTTATACTCCATAGATTAGAATCATTCTATAATTCTGTCATTGTACTCTATAGAACAGAATCATTCTATCATTCTGTCATTGTACTCTATAGAATAGAATCATTCTAGCATTCTGTCATTGTACTCTATAGAATAGAATCATTCTAGCATTCTGTCATTATACTCCATAGGTTAGAAACATTCTATAATTCTGTCATTGTACTCTATAGAATAGAATCATTCTATCATTCTGTCATTATACTCCATAGGTTAGAATCATTCTATCATTTTATCATTATACTCCATAGATTAGAATCATTCTATAATTCTGTCATTGTACTCTATAGAACAGAATCATTCTATCATTCTGTCATTGTACTCTATAGAATAGAATCATTCTAGCATTCTGTCATTGTACTCTATAGATTAGAATTATTCTATCATTCTGTCATTGTACTCTATAGTATAGAATCATTCTATAATTCTGTCATTATACTCCATAGGTTAGAATCATTCTATCATTCTGTCATTATACTCCATCGGTTAGAATCATTCTATAATTCTGTCATTGTACTCTATAGTATAGAATCATTCTATCATTCTGTCATTGAACTCTATAGTATAGAATGATTCTATCATTCTGTCATTGAACTCTATAGTATAGAATCATTCTATCATTCTGTCATTGTACGCTATAGATTAGAATCATTCTATCATTCTGTCATTGTAGTCTATAGAATGGAATCATTCTATCATTCTGTCATTGTACTCTATAGTATAGAATCATTCTATCATTCTGTCATTGTACTCTATAGTATAGAATCATTCTATCATTCTGTCATTATATTCTATAGTATAGAATCATTCTATCATTCTGTCATTGAACTCTATAGATTAGAATCATTCTATCATTGTACTCTATAGTATAGAATCATTCTATCATTCTGTCATTATACTCCATAGGTTAGAATCATTCTATCATTCTATCATTATACTCCATAGATTAGAATCATTCTATAATTCTGGCATTGTACTCTATAGAACAGAATCATTCTATCATTCTGTCATTGTACTCTATAGTATAGAATCATTCTATCATTCTGTCATTGTACTCTATAGAATAGAATCATTCTAGCATTCTGTCATTGTACTCTATAGAATAGAATCATTCTAGCATTCTGTCATTATACTCCATAGGTTAGAAACATTCTATAATTCTGTCATTGTACTCTATAGAATAGAATCATTCTATCATTCTGTCATTATACTCCATAGGTTAGAATCATTCTATCATTTTATCATTATACTCCATAGATTAGAATCATTCTATAATTCTGTCATTGTACTCTATAGAACAGAATCATTCTATCATTCTGTCATTGTACTCTATAGAATAGAATCATTCTAGCATTCTGTCATTGTACTCTATAGATTAGAATTATTCTATCATTCTGTCATTGTACTCTATAGTATAGAATCATTCTATAATTCTGTCATTATACTCCATAGGTTAGAATCATTCTATCATTCTGTCATTATACTCCATCGGTTAGAATCATTCTATAATTCTGTCATTGTACTCTATAGTATAGAATCATTCTATCATTCTGTCATTGAACTCTATAGTATAGAATGATTCTATCATTCTGTCATTGAACTCTATAGTATAGAATCATTCTATCATTCTGTCATTATACTCCATAGGTTAGAATCATTCTATCATTCTATCATTATACTCCATAGATTAGAATCATTCTATAATTCTGGCATTGTACTCTATAGAACAGAATCATTCTATCATTCTGTCATTGTACTCTATAGTATAGAATCATTCTATCATTCTGTCATTGTACTCTATAGAATAGAATCATTCTATCATTCTGTCATTGTACTCCATAGGTTAGAAACATTCTATCATTCTATCATTATACTCCATAGATTAGAATCATTCTATAATTCTGTCATTGTACTCTATAGAATAGAATCATTCTATCATTCTGTCATTATACTCCATAGTTTAGAATCATTCTATCATTTTATCATTATACTCCATAGATTAGAATCATTCTATAATTCTGTCATTGTACTCTATAGAACAGAATCATTCTATCATTCTGTCATTGTACTCTATAGAATAGAATCATTCTAGCATTCTGTCATTGTACTCTATAGATTATAATTATTCTATCATTCTGTCATTGTATTCTATAGTATAGAATCATTCTATAATTCTGTCATTATACTCCATAGGTTAGAATCATTCTTTCATTCTGTCATTATACTCCATAGGTTAGAATCATTCTATAATTCTGTCATTGTACTCTATAGTATAGAATCATTCTATCATTCTGTCATTGAACTCTATAGTATAGAATGATTCTATCATTCTGTCATTGTACTCTATAGTATAGAATCATTCTATCATTCTGTCATTGTACGCTATAGATTAGAATCATTCTATCATTCTGTCATTGTAGTCTATAGAATGGAATCATTCTATCATTCTGTCATTGTACTCTATAGTATAGAATCATTCTATCATTCTGTCATTGTACTCTATAGTATAGAATCATTCTATCATTCTGTCATTATATTCTATAGTATAGAATCATTCTATCATTCTGTCATTGAACTCTATAGATTAGAATCATTCTATCATTCTATCATTGTACTCTATAGTATAGAATCATTCTATCATTCTGTCATTATACTCCATAGGTTAGAATCATTCTATCATTATACTCCATAGATTAGAATCATTCTATAATTCTGGCATTGTACTCTATTGAACAGAATCATTCTATCATTCTGTCATTGTACTCTACAGTATATAATCATTCTATCATTCTGTCATTGTACTCTATAGAATAGAATCATTCTATCATTCTGTCATTGTACTCTATAGATTAGAATCATTCTATCATTCTGTCATTGTACTCTATAGAATAGAATCATTCTATCATTCTGTAATTGTACTCTATAGATTAGAATCATTCTCTCATTCTGTCATTGTACTCCATAGAATATAATCATTCTATCATTCTGTCATTGTACTCTATAGAATAGAATCATTCTATCATTCTGTCATTGAACTCTATAGATTAGAATCATTCTATCATTGTACTCTATAGTATAGAATCATTCTATCATTCTGTCATTATACTCCATAGGTTAGAATCATTCTATCATTCTATCATTATACTCCATAGATTAGAATCATTCTATCATTCTGTCATTGTACTCTATAGTATAGAATCATTATATCATTCTGTCATTGTACTCTATAGATTAGAATCATTCTATCATTCTGTCATTGTACTCCATAGATTAGAATCACTCTTTCATTCTGTCATTGTACTCTATAGAATAGAATCATTCTATCATTCTGTCATTATACTCAATAGGTTAGAATCATTCTATCATTTTATCATTACACTCCATAGATTAGAATCATTCTATAATTCTGTCATTGTACTCTATAGAACAGAATCATTCTATCATTCTGTCATTGTACTCTATAGAATAGAATCATTCTAGCATTCTGTCATTGTACTCTATAGATTAGAATTATTCTATCATTCTGTCATTGTACTCTATAGTATAGAATCATTCTATAATTCTGTCATTATACTCCATAGGTTAGAATCATTCTATCATTCTGTCATTATACTCCATAGGTTAGAATCATTCTATCATTCTGTCATTGTACTCTATAGTATAGAATCATTCTATCATTCTGTCATTGAACTCTGTAGTATAGAATGATTCTATCATTCTGTCATTGTACTCTATAGTATAGAATCATTCTATCATTCTGTCATTGTACGCTATAGATTAGAATCATTCTATCATTCTGTCATTGTAGTCTATAGAATGGAATCATTCTATCATTCTGTCATTGTACTCTATAGTATAGAATCATTCTATCATTCTGTCATTGTACTCTATAGTATAGAATCATTCTATCATTCTATCATTATACTCCATAGATTAGAATCATTCTATAATTCTGTCATTGTACTCTATAGAATAGAATCATTCTATCATTCTGTCATTATACTCCATAGGTTAGAATCATTCTATCATTTTATCATTATACTCCATAGATTAGAATTATTCTATAATTCTGTCATTATACTCCATAGGTTAGAAACATTCTATAATTCTGTCATTGTACTCTATAGAATAGAATCATTCTATCATTCTGTCATTATACTCCATAGGTTAGAATCATTCTATCATTTTATCTTTATACTCCATAGATTAGAATCATTCTATAATTCTGTCATTGTACTCTATAGAACAGAATCATTCTATCATTCTGTCATTGTACTCTATAGAATAGAATCATTCTAGCATTCTGTCATTGTACTCTATAGAATAGAATCATTCTAGCATTCTGTCATTATACTCCATAGGTTAGAAACATTCTATAATTCTGTCATTGTACTCTATAGAATAGAATCATTCTATCATTCTGTCATTATACTCCATAGGTTAGAATCATTCTATCATTTTATCATTATACTCCATAGATTAGAATCATTCTATAATTCTGTCATTGTACTCTATAGAACAGAATCATTCTATCATTCTGTCATTGTACTCTATAGAATAGAATCATTCTAGCATTCTGTCATTGTACTCTATAGATTAGAATTATTCTATCATTCTGTCATTGTACTCTATAGTATAGAATCATTCTATAATTCTGTCATTATACTCCATAGGTTAGAATCATTCTATCATTCTGTCATTATACTCCATCGGTTAGAATCATTCTATAATTCTGTCATTGTACTCTATAGTATAGAATCATTCTATCATTCTGTCATTGAACTCTATAGTATAGAATGATTCTATCATTCTGTCATTGAACTCTATAGTATAGAATCATTCTATCATTCTGTCATTGTACGCTATAGATTAGAATCATTCTATCATTCTGTCATTGTAGTCTATAGAATGGAATCATTCTATCATTCTGTCATTGTACTCTATAGTATAGAATCATTCTATCATTCTGTCATTGTACTCTATAGTATAGAATCATTCTATCATTCTGTCATTATATTCTATAGTATAGAATCATTCTATCATTCTGTCATTGAACTCTATAGATTAGAATCATTCTATCATTGTACTCTATAGTATAGAATCATTCTATCATTCTGTCATTATACTCCATAGGTTAGAATCATTCTATCATTCTATCATTATACTCCATAGATTAGAATCATTCTATAATTCTGGCATTGTACTCTATAGAACAGAATCATTCTATCATTCTGTCATTGTACTCTATAGTATAGAATCATTCTATCATTCTGTCATTGTACTCTATAGAATAGAATCATTCTAGCATTCTGTCATTGTACTCTATAGAATAGAATCATTCTAGCATTCTGTCATTATACTCCATAGGTTAGAAACATTCTATAATTCTGTCATTGTACTCTATAGAATAGAATCATTCTATCATTCTGTCATTATACTCCATAGGTTAGAATCATTCTATCATTTTATCATTATACTCCATAGATTAGAATCATTCTATAATTCTGTCATTGTACTCTATAGAACAGAATCATTCTATCATTCTGTCATTGTACTCTATAGAATAGAATCATTCTAGCATTCTGTCATTGTACTCTATAGATTAGAATTATTCTATCATTCTGTCATTGTACTCTATAGTATAGAATCATTCTATAATTCTGTCATTATACTCCATAGGTTAGAATCATTCTATCATTCTGTCATTATACTCCATCGGTTAGAATCATTCTATAATTCTGTCATTGTACTCTATAGTATAGAATCATTCTATCATTCTGTCATTGAACTCTATAGTATAGAATGATTCTATCATTCTGTCATTGAACTCTATAGTATAGAATCATTCTATCATTCTGTCATTATACTCCATAGGTTAGAATCATTCTATCATTCTATCATTATACTCCATAGATTAGAATCATTCTATAATTCTGGCATTGTACTCTATAGAACAGAATCATTCTATCATTCTGTCATTGTACTCTATAGTATAGAATCATTCTATCATTCTGTCATTGTACTCTATAGAATAGAATCATTCTATCATTCTGTCATTGTACTCCATAGGTTAGAAACATTCTATCATTCTATCATTATACTCCATAGATTAGAATCATTCTATAATTCTGTCATTGTACTCTATAGAATAGAATCATTCTATCATTCTGTCATTATACTCCATAGTTTAGAATCATTCTATCATTTTATCATTATACTCCATAGATTAGAATCATTCTATAATTCTGTCATTGTACTCTATAGAACAGAATCATTCTATCATTCTGTCATTGTACTCTATAGAATAGAATCATTCTAGCATTCTGTCATTGTACTCTATAGATTATAATTATTCTATCATTCTGTCATTGTATTCTATAGTATAGAATCATTCTATAATTCTGTCATTATACTCCATAGGTTAGAATCATTCTTTCATTCTGTCATTATACTCCATAGGTTAGAATCATTCTATAATTCTGTCATTGTACTCTATAGTATAGAATCATTCTATCATTCTGTCATTGAACTCTATAGTATAGAATGATTCTATCATTCTGTCATTGTACTCTATAGTATAGAATCATTCTATCATTCTGTCATTGTACGCTATAGATTAGAATCATTCTATCATTCTGTCATTGTAGTCTATAGAATGGAATCATTCTATCATTCTGTCATTGTACTCTATAGTATAGAATCATTCTATCATTCTGTCATTGTACTCTATAGTATAGAATCATTCTATCATTCTGTCATTATATTCTATAGTATAGAATCATTCTATCATTCTGTCATTGAACTCTATAGATTAGAATCATTCTATCATTCTATCATTGTACTCTATAGTATAGAATCATTCTATCATTCTGTCATTATACTCCATAGGTTAGAATCATTCTATCATTATACTCCATAGATTAGAATCATTCTATAATTCTGGCATTGTACTCTATAGAACAGAATCATTCTATCATTCTGTCATTGTACTCTATAGTATAGAATCATTATATCATTCTGTCATTGTACTCTATAGATTAGAATCATTCTATCATTCTGTCATTGTACTCCATAGATTAGAATCACTCTTTCATTCTGTCATTGTACTCTATAGAATAGAATCATTCTATCATTCTGTTATTGTACTCTATAGAGTACAATCATTCTATCATTCTGTCATTATACTCCATAGGTTAGAATCATTCTATCATTCTGTCATTATTCTCCATAGGTTAGAATCATTCTATCATTCTATCATTATACTCCATAGATTAGAATCATTCTATCATTCTGTCATTATACTCCATAGGTTAGAATAATTCTATAATTTTATCATTATACTCCATAGATTAGATTCATTCTATAATTCTGTCATTGTACTCTATAGAACAGAATCATTCTATCATTCTGTCATTGTACTCTATAGAATAGAATCATTCTAGCATTCTGTCATTGTACTCTAAAGATTAGAATTATTCTATCATTCTGTCATTATACTCCATAGGTTAGAATCATTCTATAATTCTGTCATTGTACTCTATAGTATAGAATCATTCTATCATTCTGTCATTGAACTCTATAGTATAGAATCATTCTATCATTCTGTCATTGTACTCTATAGTATAGAATCATTATATCATTCTGTCATTGTACGCTATAGAATAGAATCATCCTATCATTCTGTCATTGTAGTCTATTGAATGGAATAATTCTATCATTCTGTCATTGTACTCTATAGTATAGAATCATTCTATCATTCTGTCATTGTACTCTATAGTATAGAATCATTCTATCATTCTGTCATTATATTCTATAGTATAGAATCATTCTGTCATTGAACTCTATAGATTAGAATCATTCTATCATTCTATCATTGTACTCTATAGTATAGAATCATTCTATCATTCTGTCATTATACTCCATAGGTTAGAATCATTCTATCATTCTATCATTATACTCCATAGATTAGAATCATTCTATCATTCTGTCATTGAACTCTATAGATTAGCATCATTCTATCATTCTGTCATTGTACTCTATAGTATAGAATCATTCTATCATTCTGTCATTGTACTCTATAGAATAGAATCATTCTATCATGCTTTCATTGTACTCTATAGTATAGAATAATTCTATCATTCTGTCATTGTACTCTAAAGATTAGAAACTTTCTATCATTCTGTCATTGTACTCTATAGTATGGAATCATTCTATCATTCTGTCATTGTACTCTATAGATTAGAATCATTCTATCATTCTGTCATTGTACTCTATAGAATAGAATCATTCTATCATTCTGTAATTGTACTCTATAGATTAGAATCATTCTCTCATTCTGTCATTGTACTCCATAGAATATAATCATTCTATCATTCTGTCATTGTACTCTATAGAATAGAATCATTCTATCATTCTGTCATTGTACTCTATAGAATAGAATCATTCTATCATTCTGTCATTGTACTCTATAGTATGGAATCATTCTATCATTCTGTCATTCTACTCCATAGAATAGAATCATTCTATCATTCTGTCATTGTACTCTATAGTATAGAATCATTCAGTCATTCTACTCCACAGAATAGAATCATTCTATCATTCTGTCATTGTACTCTATAGTATAGAATCATTCTATCATTCTGTCATTGTACTCTATAGTATAGAATCATTCTATCATTCTGTCATTATATTCTATAGTATAGAATCATTCTATCATTCTGTCATTGAACTCTATAGATTAGAATCATTCTATCATTCTATCATTGTACTCTATAGTATAGAATCATTCTATCATTCTGTCATTATACTCCATAGGTTAGAATCATTCTATCATTCTATCATTATACTCCATAGATTAGAATCATTCTATCATTCTGTCATTGAACTCTATAGATTAGAATCATTCTATCATTCTGTCATTTTACTCTATAGTATAGAATCATTCTATCATTCTGTCATTGTACTCTATAGAATAGAATCATTCTATCATGCTTTCATTGTACTCTATAGTATAGAATAATTCTATCATTCTGTCATTGTACTCTAAAGATTAGAAACTTTCTATCATTCTGTCATTGTACTCTATAGTATGGAATCATTCTATCATTCTGTCATTGTACTCTATAGATTAGATTCATTCTATCATTCTGTCATTGTACTCTATAGAATAGAATCATTCTATCATTCTGTAATTGTACTCTATAGATTAGAATCATTCTCTCATTCTGTCATTGTACTCCATAGAATATAATCATTCTATCATTCTGTCATTGTACTCTATAGAATAGAATCATTCTATCATTCTGTCATTGTACTCTATAGAATAGAATCATTCTATCATTCTGTCATTGTACTGTATAGTATGGAATCATTCTATCATTCTACTCCAAAGAATAGAATCATTCTATCATTCTGTCATTGTACTCTATAGTATAGAATCATTCAGTCATTCTACTCCACAGAATAGAATCATTCTATCATTCTGTCATTGTACTCTATAGAATAGAATCATTCTAGCATTCTGTCATTGTACTCTATAGATTAGAATTATTCTATCATTCTGTCATTATACTCCATAGGTTAGAATCATTCTATTTCTGTCATTGTACTCTATAGTATAGAATCATTCTATCATTCTGTCATTGAACTCTATAGTATATAATCATTCTATCATTCTGTCATTGTACTCTATAGTATAGAATCATTATATCATTCTGTCATTGTACGCTATAGAATAGAATCATTCTATCATTCTGTCATTGTAGTCTATTGAATGGAATCATTCTATCATTCTGTCATTGTACTCTATAGTATAGAATCATTCTATCATTCTGTCATTGTACTCTATAGTATAGAATCATTCTATCATTCTGTCATTATATTCTATAGTATAGAATCATTCTATCATTCTGTCATTGAACTCTATAGATTAGAATCATTCTATCATTCTATCATTGTACTCTATAGTATAGAATCATTCTATCATTCTGTCATTATACTCCATAGGTTAGAATCATTCTATCATTCTATCATTATACTCCATAGATTAGAATCATTCTATAATTCTGTCATTGTACTCTATATAACAGAATCATTCTATCATTCTGTCATTGTACTCTATAGGATAGAATCATTCTATCATTCTGTCATTGTACTCTAAAGATTAGAAACATTCTATCATTCTGTCATTGAACTCTATAGATTAGAATCATTCTATCATTCTGTCATTGTACTCTATAGTATAGAATCATTCTATCATTCTGTCATTGTACTCTATAGAATAGAATCATTCTATCATGCTTTCATTGTACTCTATAGTATAGAATAATTCTATCATTCTGTCATTGTACTCTAAAGATTAGAAACTTTCTATCATTCTGTCATTGTACTCTATAGTATGGAATCATTCTATCATTCTGTCATTGTACTCTATAGATTAGAATCATTCTATCATTCTGTCATTGTACTCTATAGAATAGAATCATTCTATCATTCTGTCATTGTACTCTATAGATTAGAATCATTCTCTCATTCTGTCATTGTACTCCATAGAATATAATCATTCTGTCATTGTACTCTATAGAATTGAATCATTCTATCATTCTGTCATTGTACTCTATAGAATAGAATCATTCTATCATTCTGTCATTGTACTATATAGTATGGAATCATTCTATCATTCTGTCATTCTACTCCATAGAATAGAATCATTCTGTCATTGTACTCTATAGTATAGAATCATTCAGTCATTCTACTCCATAGAATAGAATCATTCTATCATTCTGTCATTGTACTCTATAGAATAGAATCATTCTATCATTCTTTCATTGTACTCTATAGTATGGAATCATTCTTTCTTTCTGCCATTGTATAGAATGGATTTATTATTCGGTACTGCAAATCTATTTAATAGAACCACTATATCTTTCTGTCATTCCTTACTACAGAATACTATCATTGCATCCTTCTGTCTGTCTTCACTGTAGAATGTAATCATTCTACTGTTCTTCTCACATGTTGCTGTATACACTAAAATGAGTCTATCATTCCATTATTCTTCTCTATACAATATAATCCTTCTATTATTCTGTCATTTGATTTCACTCCACAGAGGTGATCTGTCATAAGAACTACAACATTATAAGAACATAGCACAGAAGCCTCTTGTGACATCACACACAAACAAGTCACAGGGAAGCACTGGTGTATTTATAATGGGTGCAGTGTGTGTGGTGCGCACAGACCCCGGGGTTCAGGAGGCCCCTCACAGAACATTCTGCACCTATTATTTTCAGTATTTACCCTCCGGAGTCTCACGGTGCAGCAGCAGCAGTGCAGAAATCAATGAAAATTGTGCAGCGGGCATTTTTCTAGTGTTTCACGCATGTGCAGTAGGAAAACCAATGGGAAAATGAGACCCCAGTGCTCAGAGCTACAGCACTGTCAGCTGGAGAGGAGGGGACCAAGACAGAGCCTGCCCATGGGTCTTCTCCTCTCTAGATATGCCCCTGCAGGGAAGAGCGTGGATATGCCAGCCAAGATGATCTTGTCTGCTTAGGTGAAGTTGGCATGGGAGATTTCACTTTTTTCATCCCCCTGCTTATTCTTTATATCTCCCTTCCTTCCTTCCTTCCTTCCTTCCTTCCTTCCTTCCTTCCTTCCTTCCTTCCTTCCTTCCTTCCTTCCTTCCAACTGTGTAATTACAATACAAGATTCTGTGATTGACAAATAATACAGTATGTAAAACACACAAAACAACTCTCTCCTTCCCCATTAGCTATTGTTACAGTACTGTCATAGCGGTCACAGGAGACAAAGAGGAACAGTAATATACCGATGGGTGCTAGGTCAATCAGGGCTAGTTGTAATATTTTACTTCTCAATACAACACAGAACTGTTCTGTGATCATCCAATGCACTTGTCAAATCCAAATTAATCAGTTGTACAAATGACATAAAGGTATTGCTAAAAGACAGAGGCCCTCATTCCGAGTTGTTCGCTCGCTGCTAATTTTAGCAGAATTGCTAATAGGCTAAAATCCGGCAGTTCTGCGCATGCGTATGCATCTCAGTGCGCACGCGCTAAGCAAATTTACACAAAACTATGCTATTTTACTCACAGGCGAACGAAGCTTTTCAATCGCTCTGCTGATTGACAGGAAGTGGATGTTTCTGGGCGGAAACTGGCCGTTTTCAGGGAGTGTGCTAAAAAACGCAGGCGTGTCAGGGAAAACGCAGGAGTGGTTGGAGAAACGGAGGAGTGGCTGGTCGGACGCTGGGCGTGTTTGTGACGTCAAACCAGGAACTAAACGGACTGAGCTGATCGCAATCTAGGAGTAGGTCTGGAGCTACTCTGAAACTGCAAGGAAATTGCTTTCGTTAGCAATTCTGCTAATATTAGCAGAATTGCTAATCTTTCGTTAGCAATTGCTAATCTTTCGTTAGCAATTCTGCTATGCTAATATACACTCCCAGAGGGCGGCGGCTTTGTGTTTGCATTTCTGCTAAAAGTAGCTAGCGAGCGAACAACTCGGAATGAGGGCCCGAGAACGGATCCAGGACCTTGGATGCATGCAAGAAAAGCTCCCCCAAAGTCTATGAAAATAATCTAATATAGAAGAAAAACTTTAACCCTTTTTGATATTCTAATAAATGAAGGCGCTAAAAAAAAAATTGCACGGCGATGTACATTTCCGTCTTAGTGGTCTATCGCAGCAGCATCCAGCGCTCTGCTTGGTGAGAATAAAAGGGTTAATCAGTCAATAGTAAAACATGGCAGACAGGCCGCACTTTCATTCTCTTCCTGAATATAATTTATTTGCAGTAAGTGAAACACTGGTGGAGGTTTGATGTTTCTGTGTATTGCCAGTGTCACAGAACCGCTCACTCCAGTCTGGGAAATCGTCAAGACTTATTCTGGAGAATGGATTGGAAACACTGAAACTGTCTCCATTATAATTTCACTTAAATGCTTTCAATCGCTGCTCGGAATGTGAAGAAATAAAATGTGCAGCTTTGGAAATAAAATATTTCTGCGTGCGCTTTCCATCAGACGGGACAGTAATGTGGAGCTTGGTCACCTATGTGTAGGCCTCGTTTTATGAAACAGCCGGAGCGACTTATTGGAATACTTAGTGATATTGTAGGTACGCATATTAAACGTACTGACAGCTTCTGAGCGCAAAATTTCTCTTTCCTGTAAGTCTTGTGTATTTCAGATCAATTTTACTTTACGTCTCAGCCGCTAAGGTAACCATAAGATAATATGATATAGACGGAGAGATTGATATTATAGTTACATACATAGATAAATGGGAGGCAATCAATTTGCTGACTGTCGGAATCCCGGCGGTAAGGATCCCGACGCCGAAATCCCGACAGCCGACAAAGCTGACAGCCAGAATATCGTCCCACAGGGGCTATTTCCACTCGTGGGTGTCCACGACTCCCACAGGGTGGGAATAGATCCTGTGGCGAACACAGCAAGCTACCGAGCCTGCAGCATGGCGAGCACAGCGAGCGCACCATGGAACTCTTAGCGCTCGCCCCTTTTCCGGCATTCTGGCAGGCGGGATGCCACTGTCGGGATACTGATAGCCGGCAACCCACCCGCCGGGATTACATATGTATTCCAGATAAATAGGTAAGTTGATGATGAGTAGATAATTAGAAATGAAATAGACAGATATGTGAACCAGATACAGTAAATAGCTTACTGATACTGTGACCCTGATACTGTGACCCCCCCCCCCCACAGCCTAACCCTATCCCCCATGAGTGTCGCATAAACCTAAACCCCCCACACACAGGCGCTAACCCACCTGCTATATGTTCCGGTTTCCACCATCGGTATTACGACTGCCATGATAGATAGATAGATAGATAGATAGATAGATAGATAGATAGATATGTGATAGATAGATATGAGATAGATATATATATATATATATATATATAGAGAGAGAGATACTGTATATAGATACTGTAGATAGATAGATAGATAGATAGACAGATATGAGATAGATAGATAGATAGATAGATAGATAGATAGATAGATAGATAGATAGATAGATAGATAGATATGAAAGAGACAGATAGATAGATAGATAGATAGATATGAGATAGATAGATAGATAGATAGATAGATAGATAGATAGATAGATAGACAGATATGAGATAGATAGATAGATAGATAGATAGATAGATAGATTGATTGATTGATTGATAGATAGACAGATATGAGATAGATAGATAGATAGTTACAATAGGTAGATAGATAGATAGATAGATAGATAGATAGATAGATAGATAGATAGATAGATAGATAGATAGATATGAAAGAGACAGATAGATAGATAGATAGATAGATATGAGATAGATAGATATAAGATAGATAGATAGATAGATAGATAGATAGATAGATATGAGATAGATATGAGATAGATAGATAGATAGATAGATAGATAGATAGATAGATAGATAGATAGATTTTAGTCTTAGTAGTGCAGTATGCTTTCTGCACCATATACTGTATAATGGTCCAGCAATATCCATCCTTAAATTATAATGAAATCAGCAGATAAAGCGCCGTGTTACAGAACTCCCAGCCCAGTGCAGAGAACACTCCCTGGAATATTGCACTGAGACTTGTATCTCTCTATAGTATTACAGCCCTGAGATGACTGTCTCTATATTTTCCACTTTGAAACTTGTTGACTGGGCTTCAGACATTAGTGGCGAGGCAGTAAATAGATTTGGCAATTTTCTAAAGGAGCTACTTCAGGCTGGCATTTCATTCAGCGGCTCGATGAGCGAAGGACTTGGATATCAGCCTTGAATTGATTGCGACACAGATGGTCCCTCTCTGCACTCACCAGCCGCATAAGCCTTCTCCCGTTCACCTTCAAATAACCCTGAGCAATGGCAGAGGGACTGGTATGGGGGGTTTCTCTCCACAGCAAGTCATTGGAAAGGGGCAATCCGAGACCTGGTGATGGTACACGTCCAGTATTTTGGGTCACCTCGCCCTAATGTAAATGAAGCCTCAGGACTTGGCAGCATTAGACCTGATCATGTTGGGCAATAAATCAAATAAGACAACAACTCAACCATATTGAGGTTGGGATGTTTAATGGAAAATCTATCGCACTTTCACCCGATGGACTGCGCTCGTTATAAATCAAACCGCCACAAGAAGGTTTTACATGAATGGGGAAGGGTTTTGGCGTCTGCGGTGGAGTTATTTAGGGACACCTCGGGCTTTGGCATTGCTCCGTCAGACGGCTTTTACTTCCTAGTCTGGAGGTTTATTAGACAAAATGTCCCTGTTATCTTTATTCTTCCAACTACAAGTGAGATGTGAAAAATCAATGATCCGTGTCAGTCTAATGAAAAAGGAAATCATTTATTCACAAAACGGAGAAAATAAATGTTCCCGGCTCTGACTGTTATCTGTGTAAAAGATCATTCAGACATCAGGTTGTCGTAGAGTCCAGCGTGGAGAATACTAATAATTCTACTAACAATACTAATAATATTCTTATAATAACTGTCATCATCATCATCATCATCATCTGTCTTTGACCATTATTATTGCAATATTTTTTGGGGGGTTACGGTCATTATGTCAACAGCACTGTTGGTCGACGTGCATTAGTTCGACATGGTCAATAGGTTGACATGTAAAAAGGTCGACATGAGTTTTTCACAATTGTTTTTTCATTTTTTGCACTCTTTCATACTTTACGATCCACGTGGACTACGATTGGGAATAGTAACCTGTGCAGAGTGCAGCGGTAGTGGAGCGAGGTACCTTGCCCGAAGCATGGCGAGCAAAGCGAGTCATGCGAGGGGACACGGTGCACTAATTGGGGTTAGCCGTCACTTTATGAAGAAAATTACACCAAAAACAGTAAAAAAAAACTCATGTCGACCTAGCGCATGTCGTGTAGTACGTGTAGTATTGACCATGTCAACCTACAGTACTGCATGTCAACCAATAGTGGTCGACCT